>NW_024385754.1:0-32901 GCF_016835505.1 Polypterus senegalus
CGACACACAATTTACAAGGTGATGCCTTTCTATGGCGCCTGCTTATAGCGTTGTTGAGGCTGTGTGAAGGCAGCTACATGAAAAAGCAGAGCGCCTACACTTGAAATGTATTACTGGCACTGCTATTCCTCTGATTCTAGGTTTGAATTGAAATGCCTCAAATTTGGTGCACTCTGCTTCATGATGACACCAGTGTCTCAGGACACACCCCAAGGGTTGCTATTGATTTGAGGCAACATTGCTTTCCTCCTGACAAACTATATAGATTCTCAAAAGGTATATATATATATATATACTGTATATATATATATATATATATATATATACACCTCGACCAATACAATAAACACACAATTATAAAATATGAGAGGCTTCACCTCGAAGCGCTGACGCCTGTCTGACCATGAGTGGATGTTGTGTACTGCCTGATGAGCCCAGAATTAGGCCAAGTATCGCGCCGCGATACTGTTTCCAGCTTATTTGATACAGTAAACTTATTTCACAGGCCCATATATATATCACGCCTTAATGATTCATTTACCTTTAAACCCCTGTCAGCAGAAAAAATATGGAGGTTATCGAAAACCAGATCACCAATTTGCTTTAGGAATCATAGATACTTTATTCGACATTAATGATTGTTTTGTAAAGCCTACACTGTGTGTAATCCTCCTTCCATGTTAATATTTCATGACCAGCCAAGATTAAAATGGGACCGAAAAAGTAAGAGCTGGGCGAGGTGATCGAGCAGGCAGGCCACAGCTCAATAGCCTGAATTTGATATACTATGTAGGTCTATTTAGTCGCCAGAAATATCTTTTGGTAGAATGGAAGTTGGATTTAGTTCCTTAAATTTTGGTGAAGAAAATTATGCAATGATGATTAAATTTAACTTTCATTCCTACTAAATATATTTCTGTCGCACTCAAATAAAAAATTACTTATATTTAAATTTAAATAGGAACTTGAAATAAATACGATAGTCTATAATAACGCAGCACTAAGTGCACATAAGATTACTTAGCCAACTGTTTTAATAAGCAGCATATTGCACTGATACGACATAGCCCACCATTTAATTATTTAGGAATGGATAGATAAATTAAGATTTTGTACAAATAATGTTTTAATTTTTCTCTCAGATTCTGGCACCCCAGCAACAGCCCTCGCACCTAGCAAGGAGATATGTGTATATATATATATATATATATATATAGATACTGTCACACACGTGCATGGGGGGGCAGCTGAAGGGCTGGAAAATACTGATTATACATCCGCCCAGGGGGAGCGGGTACGCTGACGCTCTTTCTGGTTCTGCAGGTCTTACCTGGAAACCTCACTGGTGAGCAGCTTACTTCCAGGAAGGACACATCACTTCCGGGTTCGGCCCCAAAGGATGGGTGTCACTTCCAGCCCGCCCAGGAGGACCACATCACTTCCGCCGCCCCCACTATAAAGCCCACCGCCTTGCTCTCGGCTGGCAGTTCTGTTTTGACCTTGCTGCAAACTTGACTATGATGTCTCAGCGCTTGCAGCCAGGAAGTTCAATTAAACGGGTGGCTGCCCCAAACCTTTCTATATCACTCTCAAGTCTCAACTTACGCAGTGGCGAGCTGGCAGGATGTGTCCCTGAAGAACCCGCGGGACACGACCTTACAAGGAACCAGGTGGGTGGGAGTACTGGGCCGAGTTTCAGGGCAGGGAGTCGAATCCATCAGTCACTGCAGGTGGTTTCTTGATCTGCAGCAGCAAGGGCATACGCTTGTCTATCGCCAGTTCCTCTCATGCCAACGCCGATGCCCTCTCTGGCCCACGCCACCCTCTCAGGGCCGCTTCCACCCGACGGGTCTGGGCTGAGGGGGGAGTCTTGTCACACACGTGTGCATGGGGGGCAGCTGAAGGGCTTAGAAAATACTGATTATACATCTGCCCAGGGGAGCGGGTACGCTTGACGCCTCTTCTGAGTTCTCTGCAGGTCTTACCTGGGAACTCACCAGAGCAGCCATTTCCAGGAAGGACACATCACTTCCGGTTCCGCCCCAAGGATAAGGTCACTTCCTTCTAGCCCGCTCAGAGGACGACATCACCTGCCCTGTACTATAAAGCCCACTGCCTTTGCTCTGGTGGTGTCTCTGTTTTGACTCTGTTGTGTAAACTTGATTATGATGTCTCAAGTGCTTGCAGCCAGGAAATCAATTAAACCGTGGGTGGCTGCCCCAAACCTTTTCACGCCTTCCCAAGTCTCAATTTATTACAATATATACATATACTGTATATATATATATATATATATATATAGATATAGATATATATAGATAGATAGATAGATATATAGATTATATAGATAGATGGCTATATACATGTAGATAGATATATAAGATAGATATAGATATACATATAGATAGATAGATATAGGTGTATGTAAATGTAATGATATATGATATGGTATATATATATATATATATATATATATATATATTCATAACACTCATGGACAATGACAAAAACAATTTACATTGTCAATCATGTTACGTTATTATTAAAATGTTTCTTTCTTTTTCATTACTCTTTTACCACACTACTTCTGCTGCAAAGCGCTGGTATTTTATATATGGCTATGCATATATGTGTATATGTATATATTGTGGTCAGAGGGCGTCCGCCCTGGTTCTGTGTGGGGAGTCACGTGGTCGAGGGCATGGAAGCCCCACTCCTGTAGGGGGGCCCGTGGTCACCGCCAGCGGCGCCTGGCGCCGGTTTACCTAGGCACGGGTCCCTCGCCAGATGGAGCCCGCCGGGACGCTAAGAGGACCAGAGGAGGGCAGCAGGTGCCTCCAGACTGGAGTGGGGGCATCTGTCCTGGTTATGCAGGGGGCCTCGGCACAGGGCTTGAAGCCCAGGCCCTCAGGGGGGACCTGTGGCCATTCGGCCATAGGCGGCTCTGGTGCGCCTGTTTATCCAGGAGCCCGCATTCCGCCACACCAGCGCCGGGGAAGACGCATCGAGAGACAAAGATGGCTTCCAGCACGGTTGGCACCTCCGCCACAGGGTGTGTGGCCTGCTATGCCGAAGCAGCTGAGCCCATCCGCCCCATAAAAGGGGCCGCCTCCGCCAGTGGTAGTCGGGAGGCAGAAGGACTGAGTCAGGAAGGACTAGAGTGCCAGGAAGGCACACAAGGACTGTGGCCTGACTTGGGGAATCAGTGCAAGAGTAATTGGGGGTGTGTGAGTGCACGTAGACTTTTATATTATTGTACATAGTAAAATAAAAGTGTGTGTTAGGTGTAAAATGTTGTCTCGCCTGTCTGTGCCGGGGCCAAAGCTCACAATATATATGTATATGTATATATATGCATATATATGTATATGTATATATACTGTATATATGTATGTGTGTGTGTCTGTGTATGTGTGTGTGTGTCTGTGTCATATATACACAGCAACACTCATATCGCGACAAAACAATTACATTAACAATCATCCACGTTATTTTGGAAAATGTTTCCTTTCTTTTTCATAACTTTTGAACACACTATCTGGCCATGGAGCGCGGCATTCTGCTAGTACATTATAATTACAACTATAGTGTTTACAGTGGGCATGGAAAGCGAGGCACAAACAGTTCTACAAGGAGCAATTGATTGAGTACATTTAAAGTTTGGGATTAAACTGTTCGAACCGCGAGGGTCCGCAAGCAGGAAAGGCTTTAAACGTTTTGCGCTGAACAGCGTGTCCTTGAAGCTGTATACCGATAATTTCTTTCCGATCAGTTGCCGCTGTGGAGTAATATGGAAAAGATGATCCGCTGTGGCAACTCCTAATCAACGGAGCAGCTGAAAGAAGAAGAAGAAAAATAAGAAGAGGAAGGTGCAGGAGAGTAACAACGCTAACGTTATGGTATTTGGAATACTATGTTGTTCCTGGACCATTATATTGTTAAGAGTTAATTACAATCAGATGCTACACTAATAAACAATATGCTGTTAGTTTCGTGTATTTATAAAGCCGCCGCGCCATAAAAAATAACAATGAGTAACCACAGGAACAGTGCAGTAGCACTGCTTTGACGCTGGGTGCCGCGAGTCTGCAAAACCGAGCTGACAACTTGTGTAATGACAAGGCATGAGGTACCGTGGAAAAGTGCGTGTTTTACGCCAAGTGGTGGTTTTATAAGCATCGCGCGATTTGAACGTGGGAAAGTTCTTACGTTAACATTTCTGTGCGTGACGCACTGTTTATACATGAGGCCCAGCTCTATTTAGGATATGCTAAACTGAAGTAGTGAGTTCTCAGCTGGGATTTGAAAGCTGAGCCTGATGTGGGCACCCCAGTAGGCAGACCTTCCACATTTAGGAGCCCTGTGTTCAAAAGCTCAGCCTCCCACTGTTATTTGATTAACTTGAATCATATGCAGACCGCCCTTGAGATGTTAATGCGCTCTGATTTAAAGTCACGATAAGTTCAGATAAGTAAGGTTTTATATGCGTTAAAAGGAGGATTTCAACCGCCTCTAAAACATAACCATAGAGCCATGTAAGGATTTAAGAACTGAAAGCGTGTTCGTATTTTCTTTGTTCTTGTAATATATTCCTGCAGCATTTTGATGAACTGGAGGCTATGAAGAACAATTTGAACATCCAGTGAACCTCATTGCAGTAGTCAGTCCTACTAGAAATAAATGCATTAATAAATTTCTAGAATCTTGTTGTTTAGTTTCCCACCTTAATTTCCCAACATTTTGCAGATGGCGAAACATACCTTTGACAAGTTTGTAATGTATGCGCTTAAATGACAGTTACTAGAGTCAAAGATAACTCCTAGATTGTAAACATGATTCAGTAAAATTAATGGTAATTCTGTCCGAGCAATGAAGACAAAATATTGTTGTGTTCATAGTGTTATTCTCCAATAATTAACATCTCTGTTTATCGGTGTTTAAAGATAGGTGTTCCTCATCCATCAACTCTTTAATTCACTGGGAAACAACCAAATAAAGACACATTGGAGAAACTTAATTCTGATCTAAAAGAAAAGCAGCAACTGGGTGTCATCTGTGCATACGAAGCCTCCTAATGATAGATCCCAGTGGAAGAATCTAAATTGAAACGGTAAAGATCCCAGTACTGAGCTCCTGAGGAACACCATATCTCACTTATCTGTATACTGGCTGGATTGAAAATTACCTAAGCAATTACAGTGCCTGTGAGCCCAAATATCATTTTCTAGCCTGTGGAGTAAAATGAATGATCAATTGTGCTGTAAATAAGCAAAATTTCAAGTTCAACAAATATAATTACAATGGAGTTTTCCTTCTTCATCAAAGATATCTGTCGTCAGTTAACCATGCTAGTGTTGTTTCTGTACTATGACCATGCGGAAACCAGACTGAAATTTCAAATGAATTGTAAAGCGTAAGGTGACTGAGCTGATTGGCAACTACTTTTCTAGTGCATTTTACAGAACGTAAATTTGAAATGGGTCTATAATTATTAAGTATGTGTGGGTCTAGGTCAGACTTTTAAGTAATGGTTTAATGACACACTTTAGTGTATCATAATGTTGTGCCATGCAACAATGATTACCGGCTGATAATGTTAAGAATAGACGCTGCAAGAACATCTATTGACACTTTTTACTAGATTTGTTGGCACTTGATCTAGGAAACAAGCAATTGGTTTTCATTTTAGAAATTAAAGTTAAGACTTCCTGCTCAGTTACAGGATTAAAATGAATGAAGTGTTGAAATGCAATGTGAGACAGGTTCTGCTAAGCTTAGTATGTGATTTGCATTGTGATGCAGAGAGATATGATATTTCTTAATTTTCTCATTTTAAAGGTTCATAAAGTCTGTACTGCTAATATCTGTTGGTATTTTGCACTGGAAGTATCTGAATTCTATTTACATCGAAATACTGTTGTAAACAGTACCTGAGGATTTTATTATTGCTAATTCATTATTCTAGAATAGTATTCTGAGCAAACTTTAAAGAGAGCTTTTTATAGTTTTTGACACTCTCTGTCCATGCATTTGAAAGACCTGCAGCTTTGTTGTTCTCCATCTGGCGCCTAGTTTCTACACTCTAAGAGCCGAAAGTGCCCCTCAATAAACCAGGAGAGTCGGCAGCTGATCATTTTTGGTCAAGGGGAGCCACTGTGTCCATAGCATCTCTGTGTCATATTATAATGTGATAACATCTAAGTTGTTTCGCTTACTTTTCTCATTAACTGGTCTAAATGGCTTTCCACAATTACACTGACTTACCAAAGTATCTATATACATTTTGAACCAGAAAATTACAATTCAGATGTCTCACTGTCTTGTTTTAATCTGTAGGAGTGTGTGTTGTGGGCAGGACTAAATCAGAATGTAATTAAGAAGTGATCCAGAATAACTTCATTTAATGGAGTAATATTAAAAAGCACTCCTATCAATCACAGAATTAACTAAATTTCACACCCACCTCATACTTAATAAGACTGAAGTTGCCAAGTCTTTGAATCATGTGGAAGATAACTGGCAAAGTAAGGCGTTGCTCAAAGACATGTGTGTTGTGGTCAACCTTCACAAAGGTAGTGATTCAAACAAAAGCCCTGTGTATGTATTCTTTGTACATTCTAATTAATTTAAAATAATTTTTATTAAACCATAAGTAGTGATTAAACTATTCAGAGGAAACAACTGTGATGGTTCTATATTCGCTATATTATCTCATCACCTTAATGTAAAACCAACAAAGGTTTTGAGCACTAACAATATATTTTCTATGCTAATGAATTCAAATAGAGTGCAAGAATGCAACTATGACAAAACCAAACACTCATTTGTATTGTTTTTAGCACATCTAAGCTGTCATTGAGGCTCTTTTACTATTTGAGCTAGTAGTAGTTAACATTTTCCTCATCACATGCTCCCTAAATAATCAACTTTATTCTCAAATTAATTTTTTTCAACGTTTTTTCCATTCTCATCAAAAAATTATCTCAATGAATACTTGATTAATTTTTTTTAGATTGAATGGAGTGAAAATTCATAGCTCTTGGAGTAGGCTTTAACAGTACCTCCGTTAGACTCACATATTTTCTAGTTTTATGTCATTAAATAAGTGTTTAGTGTTGGTGCATTGTGTTTGCATAGTCTTCGTGTGAAAATGTAAAACCTTGAATTATCACCGTCATAGATCATTTTGCATTATTGCAATTCACTAGTTTATCATTCTAGTTATGGCAGGAAAGCTGTATCTTTAGCTATTAAACTTTTGTTCTCTTTCTGATTCTTCTAGTTACAACTTCAGCAATTATTTTTGCTATAGTGATGACTGTTATTTCATTATCAATATGACAATCATCTAATGGTAAAAATAAATCATTGCATTTTCTAAAGATCATTACATGTTACAATGTACAGTTAAGCAAAACTTACATGACATATATGAAATACAATCCAGCAACCTAGAAAGTCTGCTTTTAAAGAAATATTTATACTATGCCAGTATTAGTGAAATCGTGTCTGAATGCACTTTAGACCTTTGCTGGGGATACTGTAAAAGTGCTGAGATTAGTAATGGAAGAGGACATGAAAGTGAGGGAGAGATGATTTTAGTATTGTTTAAGTATCCTGTTAAATTCACTGAAAGTTATTCATTGTGATTCTTTCATTATTAATGACTCACTGAGGGTCTATGGAAGAAAAAAACTTAGCATGAATAAATGGTTTATATTTTTCAAAACAAAAGTTAACATCTTGCTTTTGTATGAAAACAACCCTACATCTAAAAAAAGTCCACAAAGGATTATTACAATTAAAACAGCTAATTTGAAGTAAACATACCAACCAAGATTCTTTCTGAATTTAACATTTCTTTCATAGAAACTGATAATAGCAATGGAAGATTTTTCTGATAAAGCATACATGACCTGGAGTAGCGCACAGAACTACTGTCAAGTAATTAGCACAGACCTGGCCAGCTGGGAAATGAGAGAGTGAAATACAGCAATGGAGGCACATAAAACATTACCTCCTGATTGGTCTATTCAATAAGCCTCAAAGTAACGATGGGCACTACATTCTTCAAAACTGACTCTTCAACAAGCAAAAATATCAAAACAATGAAATCTGTGTAAAAGTAACAAACAATGGAGATTGAAGGCAATTGATTGTAGTACTCCAGCAGCCCTTCATCTTGCCCTAGAACGTAGTGTCTTGTTTTTTGTGAAGTTAAAATGTTATTTTGCACATATGTTTACAAAAATTAATAGATAATACCAAGTTAGATACCAAAATGAAAAAAAGAGACCCATTAATTTCACTTTATAGTGTAGTATAGTGATATACTCTTTAGATCTTAACATGCTTTAGTCTTGTAGAGTTCTATATTATTTACTTTCCTTTTGTATTACATATTACGTAGCTCGGTCAGAATGCCCCAAATCTCTATAGATCAAATACTGTTTATAAGGTATTGTACTATATCATTTCTCCCACCTCTTCTACATATAACTTTCAGGCAATTAGGGTGTAGTAAAAGATACAGGAGTTAAGTTACAATTTAAATAGCCGTATTATTACAATATTCATGAATAATAACAATATGCAGCAAGGCTATCACGACAACCATATCTTTGTATATAATATCGCCATCGTGGTCATCTATCCGCCAGGATTAAACCACCGTAGCTCACAAACCGCTTTGATCTATTGATCTGAAATTGGTACAAGTATACTACGGACGATACTGTCCACTTCTCTGCGGTGATGAGATTGGACCTGTAATGTTATATTCTCTTTTATTTAAATTTTATTTATTGTAGAATCCGCCTCGCAGCAGCCAGCAAGGCGACCGTGGTGGTGGCATGCATACCGGGCGCTTGTTCCCGCCCCTTACCACCTTCGCTGTCACTTCCTGCCTCTTCGGCATTCAAATCAGGCACAGACTTGTTAGTTACTTTAAATGTCTCAGTTTCGTCAGCTTTCTGGGAAAATGCCGGCCGCCTGTATCATTATGGCTGCTGACCTGTAAGTTTCATTGTGTTGTCTGTCCTTTACAGTTCATGGTGTGAGATGCCCTTCATCAGCTGGTAAGAGAGAGAGAAAGAGAGTGTAAAGCAGGTAAAATATAGTGATTCTCGTCCAATGTCTAGAGTACCATAAATCAAAATAGCTCTAACTCTATTTGAAACGTTGTATAAAAAATATATAAAATGGACAACCAAGTGCAATCAAGTGAATCAAGTGTTGAAGGATGATGCCAAGTTCTGTTTCAAATGCAAATTCAAATATTAGTTTGCTGTGATGATAAGATTTTATCTTGCCAAAGCATTTGTAATATATTATACAGGCAGGTTATATATGAGATAGGGACTGTAGGTTTGTACTAAAATGAATTTGTATGTAAGTCGAAACAGGTATTATTTTAATAAATGCTGTTGTTGGACTGACTTAACCAAATGCTTCCGCTAATGAATGATGTGGAGTTTCAAATCTTTCTGACCTTTTTATTATTTCTATTTATCAATGGTGATGGGTTTTTCTTTACTATATCACCAGCACTTGCATCAGATTTGTGTCGGTGAGACATTCTGAAGGGTGTAAGATAAAATTTAAGATGGTTTCTCGCACAGCACTGTATGTTATCACAACAGGAAGGCATCACGGTTACATTGATGGTAGGGTGGTCTAGATCTAATGCTCATGCAATTTTCAATACTTCATAACTTATTCAGTTTATATTAGAAAATCATCACCTGCAAAAACCTCTCAGACCATTTGAGAAGTGTGTGGAACTGACGACATGGAGAACTGTCTTCACAGAGAATTGGAATTCGTCCCTACATAAATCAAAGTCATCTAGAGCAATCTGATCTGTATAATTAGATCTGACCACCCTGTACTGACAAGAGATAACTTCCAAGTGTAAAATAGTACAAGCAGCTTACATTGAGAAATGAATAAGGTGAGGGTAAGCCCCTCACCAGCCCACCAGCCGCCTCCACCACAGTTTGCTGCCTACAGGTCCACCACACCACACCCCATTTAACACGCAGCCATCCAGGCACACCAGCAATGCTACCCTGCCCACGATCACCCTGGCTCCGCTCAGCCACAAACAGGTCACCACTTAAAGATTACCAGCCCACCGAGAAATGAACGGGCAGCCGTGGCATGGTGGGCGGCAGTGAAACCGCTGGCGGGAACTGCCTGAGGGATGCTACACCGCGCCGGGTGATAACGGAGCGGCAGTTTCCCTGAGGCGATGCCAGCCGCGCCCCGCTTCATATGTTGTAGGTCAGATGTCCGTAACCTGGGGACTACTTGGTATGGGCAATAATGATGGCAAATAAAAAATAATAAAAAACAAAAATGTCAATTAATCCTTGGTTTAAATGTTCTCTACTCAACGGCTGAGACTACTGTTGGAAGTGTGTGGAGCATTCACACTACTGAAATTAATTTCGTCTGTACTCATCATTTTTTTTAGTGCTCGGTCTGCACTTTTATAAAATGAAAGCATTTCTTCATGGATCCAAGTTTTTGTTCCAATCCCACTTGGTTGTTGTGTGTGGAGTTTGCATTTTCTCCCTGTCTTTCTTTCCAGTGGTGATTCCAAATAGGACTTGGTGATGGATTAATGGTGGGACAAGCCCAACCACCAAAAAGAACTCTGAATTGGATTAAATAAATTCAGGAATTGAATATCAATGACTGCATCCCACTGAAAAAAGTATTTGTCAAATGGTGCCCAAACTTATTATTTCCTATAGAGAGTAAAGCTTTTCAATGTAAGAAATCAGATCAAGCCAAAAACATTTAAGAGTTAATTTGAAAATAAACTTATTCTGATAATCACACATATTTTACATTCTAAGACAGCTTTGCATTGACTTTGACATTTTCAGGTGTTTGCTAATTATAGAAGAAGTTGACCCTAATTTTTCAACCAATTAACTTTATTTTTGAACTTAACTGATCGTTACTTATGTAACACTTTTTCATGTATTAGCAGAAGCACTTAAAGCAATCAAAAACTTTATACCAAAGGAAAAAGACCTGGTCACCAGAAACCAGCAGTACCTTTCAGGACAAACACTATAACACAATGGTTTCAAACATTGTCAAAGAAAGTTAATAAAAGAGCAGAACTAAATGAAGTTATATAAATGGATGAGCATAGTCTTAGACACAGCCCCAGCCTTGTGTATTCACTTGAAGACACAGTTAGAGATGCAATTGTCTCTGTAAAGCAGTGATACAGTAAGAGCTGGGAATCAACAAAGGATGCAAATGGTAGCATCTATACTAATAAAAGCCCTCACTGACTGACTGACTGACTTACTCACTGACCTCACTCACTTACCTCCAAATCTCCTGTAGGTAGAAGGCTGAAATTTGCAGGCTCATTCCTACAGCTTACTTACAAAAGTTAGGCAGGTTTCCTCATTTTAAATTCTTCGCACATAACCGCTATAATTGGAACCTACTTATGTACATATATTCCGCCATAGCCTGTGCCCGGGTTGTCAGGAGGCAGAGTGCCGCGCCCCTAATATCACGCCCCATCGTAATTGAGTGCCTGCCTATATAAGGCTGTCCGTCACGCAACCAATAGAAACACTCTGCTGCCGAGCGGCTCACGTGAACTGACTGTGGAACGCAGTATGCAGATAAAAAGCAACGGCCCAAAGAGCGCCTGAACAAAAAAACACACATTACACAATTGAGAAGGCAGCAAAAGAATATAGTTAGTGACGCGGCTGCGTTGTTCAAGGCGCAGCTACCGCGAAACAACAAAGCACGGTGTAAACCTTAAGTTTAAATTAAGTCGCGATTGCCGCTGGCGTTTGGCTTCGCGCCTACGACGGTCATGTATATCGCTAGATACAAGCGCAATGAGAAGATGCATTGCTGGTCTTAGTTATTGCACGAGTTAGATACATGCATAAAGTTTGTAAATCTGATGACAGAAGCTCAGCGCTCACGGAACTGACTGTGAACAGCAATGGCGGGGCAAGCTTCAGAGCGCTGAACAGGTCGCACATATTGGTTTGAGAAGGCAGCAAAAGAATATGAAGCGTAGTGACGATACAAGCAAATTATAGTGTAAACATTGGTGAAACAGTACAGGAAAGTCAATGTTCAGCGAAGGAAGGCGGGGGTACCGCATGCAGTGGATGTCTCAACAAAGATGATTTGAAGTTATTGATGCAGCAAGAAAGGAAATCAAGAATTAATCCTGTTATCTTGCTACAACGGTTGACAAACACGGAATGTATCTTAACACAACACATCCCCCAAATAAGAACCTGATTGAAAGAAATAATGATAATGAAACTTGTTGATAGCAATACCATAATAGTCACAAAATACATTGATACCGTTACGTTTTTTAATGTTCCTTTACACTTTTATCATTACTGCTTTCCACTGCAAAGCGCGGCATTTTGAGACATATATATACTCAGCAAAATACCAAGGCCAAGAAAGCGGAGTATAAAGTAGTGTGTTAAAGAAGCAATGAAAAGAAAAGGAAACATTTTGAAAATAACGTGAACCTTGATTGTCACGTAATTGTTTTGTCACTGTTGTGAGTGATGTGAGTGTTGTTGTCATATATATATATATATATATATATATATATATATATATATATATATATATATATATATATATATATATATTACACACACACATAAACATATATATATATATACATATCTATACATATACATTATATATACATACATTATATATCTACATATATACACACACATATATATATATATATACATATACATACATATTCATATATACACACAGCCATTTCAGATTGTAGCAATACGCTTGTTTGTTAAAACGGTTGACTCCCACCTTACGCGGTAATAACAAATCAAATCATTCAGTTGTCTTGCTCATATGTCATTTTAGAGCTGACGCCTTGCATCTTTTGGCCATGTCTGGCTTGCCTGGTGAGGTTCTGTGCGTTGTGGAGATTCTCAGGATGGATTGCAGGTGCCCATCAGTGAGGCGACTTGTGTGCTGTTTTGTTAGTCTTTATCACTGAGAGCTCTCACACAGATATGCTAAACATGCACACACAAGGTTCGGAAAGTATGTAGATTATGGACTTTTTGTTCTTCAAAGCCACCAAAGCCGCAAGCAAACTCAGTGCGCACAACTCTAGCTTCGCTAAGCGCTGCATTATGGGATCTGTAGTTTATTGTGTTACCAGCGCCCATATGTCCGCTTTAATAACAATAATACAGTATATAAAATGATCTCGCACGGATATAATTACACGCCGGGCCGGATGTGCCTGGCGGCCTTGAGTCGAAGTACATATGGACAAAAATAGAACTTGAAAAGATATATTTTTTTCAAATGCGATCGCGCAATTCAGATAGAGTTGACGCCAAGACTACAGCCTGCAGCGCCCTCAATGAGTCATCCCCTGCTCTTACTTTCTTTTTACCGCTCATCCAATGAATACACTGAGTATGGCTTTACCTAAAACAATCATTGATGGCGCAGTATCCATTATTCGAGATAGAGCGGATATATATGTATACATATATATATATACCCGCCGTATCGCAGTGAGGCAGAAAAAGGTAGAAAAGAAAAGGGAACATTTAAAAATAACGAATATGACTAATAATATATTGGTATTTGTTTTGTGGAGTGTTACTTATGTTGTTGCCATCAAGGATTTACTATCATTATTTCTTTCAATCAGGTTCAGCTCTAGATGTGTTGTGTTCAAGTTATATTCCGTATTTGTCAATCGCTGCAAAGATGACAGGTTTCATTCATCGATTCGCTCTTTACTGCATCACAAAACAGCTCGTCTTCTTTCTTTTATCTGAGACCTGGGATACACCGTATGCAATGGGTTTTTTTTACACCGTCTTCCTTTAGCGGACATTGACTTTTTCCACCGGTGGTGCTTTTGTTTCGCAGTAGCTGGATTTATGGAATATGCTTATCAGACGCTCATATTTTTGCTGCCTTTTCACTGTGTAATCTGCTTTTTGTTCAGCGCCTTGAACTGTTGCCTTTATCTCTGCACTGCCAGTTCACGTGAGCCACTCTGGTGTACTTGCATCGAAGGTTCAGCTGTGTTGGAAAGCATCTCAAAAGTATGTCCATATTTATTTAATGTTACTCAGTCCTGGCACTTAAACTTTCTCTCTCGCAGTCAGCTGAGTTTGGTGTCAAACACCACCCCTGACCATCCTACTCTCCTCTCTCCATACACAGTCCCACCCGTGCAGAATATTTACCCGTGGTAGTTTATATTGGATTGCCGCTGACGGACGGCCTTATATGGGCAGGTACCAATTACAAACGCCAGCGCAGCCTGTCTATGGAACTTAATCATAAAGTGTAGGTTTACATCGTGTTTATACTCAAGTAGCAGAACCCGCGAATATGGTTGTGCGCGTCACCGCCGCTTCATTGTTTCGCTGCCTTCAATTATATAATGCATGTTTTCTGAGCGCTGAGGCCTCCTGGTTTAAGTACCGGTGCACGATGCGGGAGGCGATGTCATATGAACCCGCCCCCCACGGCGTTAGAAGCTCATCTCATTACAGTAAATGGAGAAAAACTGCTTCCAGTTACACCATTACGCGTGTAGAATTTCGATAAAACCTGCCCAACTTTTGTGCGAAGTCAGTGAATGAACCTGCCAAATTCCTTGTAGTTTCTCCACCCGGCTAATGGGAAGCTGGAGGAATTAGTGATGAGTCAGTGAGTGAGTCAGTGAGTGAGTGAGTGAGTGAGGGCTTTATTTTATTAGTATATAGATACATACATATACAGTACAGGCCAAAAGTTTGGATACACCTCCTCATCCAATGTTTTCTTTTATTTTCATGACCACTTACATTACAGTAGAGATTCTCACTGAAGACATCAAAACTATGAATGAACACATGTGGAGTTATGTACTTAACAAAAAAAGTGAAATAACTGAAATATAAGTTTATGGCTCCTAGTTTCTTCAAAATAGCCACCCTTTGCTCTGATTACTGCTTTGCACACTCTGGCATTCGTCTGCGAGCTTCAACAGGTAGTCATTGAAATGGTTTTCACTACAGGTGTGCCCTATCAGGTTATTTAGTGGGCCCTTGTCGATCAATGGGAAGCCAATTCAGCAGTCGCCAGCAGAAGTCAGTTAGCTTGGACGCATCATTTATTTTCTTCAACAGGACATGACCCCAAACACACCACAAGGCTGTGTAAGGCCATTTGACCAAGAAGGAGAGGATGGAGTGCTGTAAATGGCCAAGGAAAATAAAGTAAACACATTGAATGAGGAGGTGGGGTCCAAACTTTTGGTCTACTATATATATATATATATATATATATATATATTGTGGAGGACTGGGTCGGCCTACATTCGTCCTCCCAGGCCGCTATAAGGTGAGGAGCCTCCCGGGACAGCAGGATCAGACCCCGACTCTCCAGCAGGGCATCATGGACCTTGAGTGTTTTACACAGCCCTGCTGGATACCTTAAATGGGGGCCCGGGTCATCTGTGCCCTATAACCTGGGGAGGTCGTCACGTCACGTGACAGGAAGAAAAAAACATGCTCCCGGTTGAAGAAAAGGACTGCTTACCCTGACCCGGAAGGAATAAGGGAACTGAGGACTGATTGGGCAGGAACACCTTCAATAGGTGAATAAAAAGGATTCTGGGAAAACCCCACAGTGAGCTGAGCGGGGTTGAAGGATAGAAATGCATCTGGGAGCTGAGGATTGGTTTATTGTGTTTATTTATGAGTATAGTGGTGGAGAGTGCTTTGTACACTGTGGAGATTAAATAAAGTCAACTTGGAGGACTTTTACCTGTGTCTGGAGTCGTGGCTAGGGGTCTATGGGAGTTTAGGAGTTCTCAATATTTCAACTGGTGTAGTCAGTAGGATTTCAGCTTATTCATTGGCCAGAAATCCAGCAGGCTAAAAAATAAATATTGTGTGGCAGATAACCTGTAGAGGGTCAAGGACTGAATGGTTAAAGAATGGAGCAATGCCTGCTGATTATCCTGGGAGCTACCTCCGCTTTCACACCTAGAAGTGCGCTGGAGACGAGGTGGCACCCCGGATACTCAAAGTGAAAGTCGGCACTTCCGCCACACTGGGGTGTGGCCCACGGGAGATTGCCAGGTGCCAACGAGAAGGCCGCCTCCTCCAGTCATTAGCGAAGTTGGGTGAAGAGGACGAGCTGAGCAGTCTGAGGCGGCCAGGAGAAAGAGAGGCACAGGACCGTGGGCCTGGACATTGGGGGAATCGTAATCTGGAATCACTGGGGTTTGTGATCAACGCACTTGTAAATATTGTGCCAAATAAAACGTGTGTTGGGTGGGAACAATGTTGTCCGCCTGTGTGTGTCCCGCCATGCTCACTATATATATATATATATATATATATATATACATATACACACACACATATATATATACCCACATATATATGCATACATACATGTGATCTATGTGTATATATATATATAAAGGTACAGATAATATATATATATACATGTGTATATATGTAGATATATATGTATATGTATACAGTATAAATGGATCTATGTGTGAGAGTATATGGCGACTTAGTAGAATGCCCACGCCTGTGAGCGGAGAAGTAGTGTGTTAGCGCTAAAAAGAAAAGGGAAACACTTTAAAAATAATGAAGTATTATCGTTGAATGTAATTGTTTTATACTGATATGAGTAAGCATGTCATATATATAGACACAGACACATACACATACATATATACAGTATATATATATATATATATATATATATACATATATATATATATATATATATATATTATATACATATATACATATAGCAAAATAATTAAAAGTAAGAGTAAGAAGAAGAATGAAAAGAAAAGGAAAGATTAATAATAATGTAACATGATTGACAATAATTGTTTTGCCATTGTTATATGAGTGTTGCTGGTATATATATATATATATATATATATATATATATATATATAGTGAGTATATATATATATATACACACATTCACATACATACAGAATACTATATACACCTTATATCATTTACTTTATATATGTATATCCACATCTAGGAATAACTTATATATCTATCATGTATATATATCCATCCATCTATATAACTACCTATATTCATCTATCATTTCACATCTATATATATATATGTATATATATATACATATATATATCTATACCATTAAAGCTGCAAAGCCCTCACCACCCACCTATACCCACCTCACCTCATCACTAATTCCAACCTCCAGGTAGAAGGCTGAAACTGGCAGGTCTATCTCAGCTACACATACAAAAAGTTGCAGTTTCATTTTGGAAATTCTATGAATGGTCATAACTGGAAGGGTTTTCCCATTGAACGTAATGGAAAGCTGAGCTGGAATGACGTGGGGAGCGAGTTTCGGTGTGAGCATCACGCCTCCCACGAATCACGTGAACTGACTGTCAACGGAAAAGGAAACCAGGGTAAGACTCCAAAAAGCGCTTTCTTTAAGAAAATTTATGCATTTTATACTGAGAAGGCAGTTAAACAATAAAATGAGTGAGTGACATATACTATATCTGAGGCAGTTCGAAAGAAAGGCAAGGTGTAAAACCCAAATTTTAAATTAAGTTCAGACAGGTTACCGCTGATGTTTCATATACCCACAGGTAATGCGTATACAAGTCGAATGAGAGCACGGAGAACTAGAGTCAATTACTTTAAAATTCAAGTTAAAATTGTAGGTGAAGGTGTGCTTATGCAAATTCCAGAGAGACTGTGTTTGTGGGGATTGATAGTTAAGGCGGTGGGGAGTCACGCCATCATCTCCTCCCACCTCATTTTGTTTGAGCCGAGTTCTGCGAGCAACGCTGTCTTCCCGGAAGCAACTTCGCCAGACTGCCACCAAATATTCAAAGATAGGAAAATCCATGTTAATACACGTCATTCCTAAAGTTTTGTGTACACAATTGAATCTCCGTTAGGCACTACTTACAAAAAGGTCAGCATTGATAATCGTGTTACAAGTTATTATTTTTAAAATCTTCCTTTTCTTTAGCATTGCAAGCACAGCCGAGAAGCTTCACATGCTCCATAACGCGGTTAAAAAATAATTTTAGCAGGTACTTTGGACCTGCACTTGCATTTACAAGTAAAGGGAGTTTTGTCAATGCATGATTTGATACACTCCATCACATTGACTGTTGATCACCATTTCACTTATTCACCCAGCTTGAGAAGAAGTATGAAAATAAGAGGTTAACACAAGCTAGATCACCAATCGTTTTATGAATAATCGATTCATCATCAATAATTGTTTCTGGTAAAGCCATCCTCCCTTCCATTTTATAATTTTCCGCCACTAGCCATGATTAAATGAATGGTGTGCAAAAGTAAGAGCAAAGCGAGGGTGACTTATTTAGGCAGGTATATATGACAGCAACACCTATGACAAGTCAATCATGTTACGCATATTAAAATGTTTCCTTTTCTTTTCATTACTCTTTAACAACACACTACTTCTCCTCACATAGGCGCTGGTATTTTGCTATATATATATATATATATATGAATGACCTCCAAAGAGCTTCTTCGAGACTTTTGATATCATGAACGCGGTTCACAACCGGGGTCTCCTGCCCAGCAAAAGTCGGCAGCCAGCGCGCGGTATAGCTGTGCCGCCTTCGAGACGTTGACTGCGCTTCTGCCTTAAGTCAAAGTGAGCACTTTTCATTTTTTTCATCCTCCTCTATAGTCAGACAAGTGCAAACATCGACCCCTTTTCACACTCCACGGCAAAAATAATATTACATACGATTCACACTTTTGCACGATATCGATTATCAGGTCCCACACGAAAGCAGGAATGACAGTTCCATCACAGCCGAGTGAATGGCGGGGACGCTCAGTGCCCACAGTTAAGACCCACTTCATGATCGTCCCCAAAAGGCAACTATAACAGCGAACACATCTCTATACTATATAAAAGAAAAGGCAACTTTCCTTTCTTTACATAACTTTTTCCTTTTATCCCAAACCAAAGCCTTTCTCTCTTTAACACACTGCAGAGGACACAAAACTAATTTTCTTTTAAATGCCGGTAAGGCACATTGTACTAGAGGCACAAATTTATCTGCTCATATAGAAATGGGTTTCTGTAATGTACCTGTACTTCTTAAAATCTAATGTTTTACTGTTTAATAACTTATAGACTATAATTTATTATTTTTCCCTTGCACCTAGTGACCAAACCTATACACACACATATAGACACATACAAACATACACACAAGTATATGTATAGAGCACACACACACACACATACATATACATATGATATAGCATACATATATATACATACACACATATATATAATTCTGTGTGTGTATGTATGTATGTGTGTGTATGCTATATGATGGGATAGGTATGTATGTATATATATATATATATGTATATGTAGATATGTATAGATGCTATGTAGATATGAAGATATGCATGTGTATATATGTATATATATATATATATATATGTATGTATGTATGTATGTATGTATGTGTGTGTGTGTGTGTGTGTGTGTGTGTATATATATGACAGCAGAAATCCAAGCTGTGAGAAAATGTGTAAAGGAGGCGTGGTTGACACGTGGTACATTTTCTCTGATGCAGCTGCCGAAAACACCGTGACGCTTTTCTGCCGCCAAATATATTAAAACAATTACTTGACAATCATGTTACTATTTTAAAATGCCCCTTTCTTTTTCATAACTTCTTTAATATATATTAGACGCCAGAAGGTTGGTATTTTGCTATATATATATATATATATATCACAGCGACACTCATAATAACAGTGACACAAAACAAATTACATTGACAATCATGTTACGTTATTTTCAAATGTTTCCTTTTCTTCTCTTTTCTTCTAACACTACTCCGGCCGTCGCCGCTGGTATGTATATATATATAGATAGATATATATATATATAGATAGATATGAGAATAATATATATATATATATATAGATACATAGATATATATATATATATAGATAGATATGAGAACAACACTCATATCAATGACAAAAACAATTACATTAACAACCATGTTACTTATTTTAAAATTTTCCTTTTTCGTGACCTTCTGCAACACTTGTCTGGCTATGGGTTGGTATTCTGCTAGTCTATATATATATATTTATATATATATATATATATATATATATATATATATATACACACATATCTCCTCCTTTGGGGTATGAGAGGAGCTGTTGTTGCTGGGGGGTCTAAGCTAGAACCACTGAGGAAGAAAAAATTTAAAACATTATTTTGTACAAAATCTTAATTTATCTATCCATTCCTAAATAATTAAATGGTAGGCTATTTCGTATCAGGTGCAATATGCTGCTTGTTAAAACGGATGACTCAGAATCTTACGTGGGCACTTAGTGCCGCGTAGTATTATGAACCATCGATTTGTTCAAGTTCTATTTAAATTTTAAATATAAGTAACGATATTTCATAGAATATAGTTTTAGTAGGAAATGAAAAAGTTAAATTTAATTATCATTGTATAAATTTTTCTTCACCATAGAAATTTAAAGACTAAATCCAACTCCATTCCTACCAAAGATATTTCATGTACTAAATAGAACCCACTGTAGTATATCCAAATTGAAAGCTATTGAGCTGTCGCCTGCTCATAGCCATCCCGCCTTCGCTTCTTACTTTCCTTCCGCCTATTTAATCTTGGCTAGTCATGAAATATTATAATATGGAAGGAGGATTACAATTATATGGCTTTTGTTTCAAACAGTCATTGATGTTTAATAAAGTATCGGCATCTCAAAGCTTAAATTGGTGATCTGGTTTTCAAGGCAACTTTACATTTTCTATATACTCTCTTCCCAAACAGGGGTTGCTATGTAGAGTAAAATGAATCATTAAGCGCTTGATATATATATTGAATATATTGAAATAGTTTTACTATCAAATAATGCAACAGTATGACGGCACGTGCTTCCCCCACCCCAAAGCCCATCAGGCAGTACACACGACTGCACCCACTCTCGCGAATCGAACCTAAGACGTCAGCTTTGAAGGTGAAGCCTCTCATGTTGTGCTGTATGGTGTGTAATGCTTATTTGACAGTATTGTAGATCAGGATATATATATATATAACTTTTTGAGAATGCAACGAGGTTTTGTCCAGGAGGAAAGTTAAATAAGGTTGCCCCAAATCAATGGCAACCTTTTGTAGGGTGTGTCCTGAGACTTATTAATTGTCATAGCGAAGCAGAGCCTTACTGGAAATCTGAGGCATTTCATCCAAATGGAGATCAGAGGGTGCACAGGATGCCAGCAATACATTCAGAGTGCGGCGCTCTGCTTTTCTGTAGCTGCCTTCACATTGCCTCTCGCTGTTTATATAAACTACCATAGAAAGCCACCGCCTTTGTAAACGTACGCGCTTTTTGAACAGGGTTTGATGCATGGAAGTGATCACCAGATCAAGCGCCCAGTAAGTTCCGTGGAGCTGCTATCCTGTGTGATGTTGCTGGCTGTCTACGGCTTAATTTAATGTTATTATCTAAGACCGGTACTTAGTAAAGCTGGCTGCACCGTTGTAATATTATGACCAAGCTGGGCGCGAGCTCACTTTTGAGAATGCAAGTATAGCGGTCCAGGAGAGCACTTTGCCTGGAAATCAATGGCATCGCTTAGGGTCTGTCCTGAGACTTATTACTTGTCATCGCGCAGCTGAGCTCATATAGGAAATTGGAGTATCTAATTGAAATGGGAGATTAGAGGTATAAAGGGGCGCAGAAATACATTGAGTGTGTGGAAACCTAGAGACAGCGTGTGTATTAACTTGTGGATTTTTTCTGTGAGTATTGGTGGAGGTGACAAGTTGTTTCGAAGACGCCATAGCTGCGGAGTCAGCTCTGAAGCGAAATGAGGTAAATGGAGGGGGACAGCATTATCGTGACTCTAACCGCGTTAACTGTCAATCCCCCACAAACATAGTCTCTCGGAATTTGTATAAGCGGACAATTTCTTCACCTGCAATTTTAACTTAGTTACAAAGTGATCAGCCTCGTTTATATCTCAAGGCCCCCCTCTATTAAACTTATCTGCGATTACCTGTGGCATGAGAAACACCAGCTGCACCCTGTCTATTAACTTAATTGAAGTTTAGGGTTTACACCTTCTTTCTTCCAAGTAGCAGCACTCATTAATATGGTAGTGTATGCTTACCGCTTCGGCTTCTTTATTACCCCGCTGCCTTCTCACCGGTACGTGTTTGCAGCACGTATGTTTTCCAGCGCGTTTTGGAGCTCTTCCTGGTTTTGCAGGTGTGCGTGCTGATAGTCAGTTCACGTGATTACGTGGGAGGCGATGATGTCACACAAACCCCCACGGAATTGGCTGAACCCATTACAGTAAATGGAGAAAAATACCCAGCACCATTACGTAGAATTGAAATGAAACCCGCCCAATTTTGTAGGAAGCTGTAAGGAATGAGCTCAAGCAATTTCAGCCTTCCACCCACATACCGGGAAGCGGAGAATAGTGATGAGTCAGCTGTCAAATAAGTGAGTCAGTGAGGGCTTTGCCTTTGGCTAGTATAGATAGGGCGTATATATATATATATATATATATATATATATATATATATTATACAGTGGTGTGAAAACTATCGTCCTCCTGTTTATCTTTTGATGTTTACATTAATAATGGTTAATAACCATTAACAAATATAACACAAGTAAACACAAAATGCAGTTTTTAATTGATGGTTTTATTATTTAGAGAAAGAAAATCCAAACCTACATGGCCCTGTGTGAAAAAAGTAATTGCCCCTGTTAAAAAATAACCTAACTGTGGTGTGTATCACACCTGAGTTCAATTTCCATAGCCACCCCCAGGCCTGATTTTTTACTGCTACAATTCTGTTTCAATCAAGAAATTGATTTAAATAGGAGCTGCCTGACACAGAGAAGGCGTAGACCAAAAAGCACCTCAAAATCTAGACATCAAGCAAGATCCAAAGAAATCTTAGGGACAAATGAGAACAAAGTAATTGAGATCTATCAGTCTGCAAAGGTTGAGGAAGCCGCCTCTAAAGCTTTGGGACCTACAAACCACAGTGAGAGCCATTATGCACAAATGCCAAAAATGGAACAGCAGAACCTTCCCAGGGCCGGGCCGACCTCAAAATTACCTCCCAAGAGCGCAGGAGACGACTCTGCATCCGAGTAGGTCACAAAAGACTCTAGAAAGAACTGCAGGCCTCAATTTGCTCTCAATTACATCAGTGTTCACGACCTACCCATAAGAAAGAGGATTGGCAAAAATGGTTTGTACGTAGGTTTCCAAGACGCAAAACCACTGTTAAAGAACATTAGTGGGCTCTGTTTTAAATTTTGCTAAGAAACATCTCAATGATTGCCAAGACTTTTTGGGGAAAATACCTTTAGACTGATGAGACAAAAGTTGAACTTTTTGAAGGTAAATGTCCTTAAGAAATCTGGGCGTAGGTGAACACAGCATTTTAGAAAAAGAACATCATACCAACAGTAAAATATGTCACCGCTAAATAGCTCAATGAACAGCCCATGCTCTCATTCAGATTTTCCATAAAGGTGTCAAGGAGATCAGTGTGGGAGTTTTTCCTGCAAAATCCTCCATGCAGCATTACAGCCGAAGGTTCTATTTTAGCTGAGATAGATCAAACCGCCCGCGGGTTTCATGGTGTTAAACTGAGAAGGCTGTATGTGTGAAATTTTTCAAATTCTGAAACTCTGGGGTTCGAGGAGTGACAAACATCAGAAGCCGTGGTCTTGAAATCTGGTCTGTGTCTGGCAAGTAATACGTCTCAGAACCTGCCATGGAGTTAGCCATAGTGGCGTATGGTGATGCTCGGAGCGCTTTGTGTGCTGCCCAGTGACCTCTGCGAGAGTTCCCTCATATCAGTTTCATCCAATCAATGGGTCTGAATACGGTGACGTTGCCGCACGCCTGCTAGAAGGTCTTCCATTGACACCAACCAAAAGGTGATTGGTTGAAGCAACAGATTAATCGACATTTATTCAGGTTAGAGTGCCTGCACAATGGATTGTGAAGGCCCCTGCTTGGCAACAAATGATGGCTGAAATGTGATTGGCGGCGCTTTAATACGAAAATATATGTTTGGAAGCAGCACAACCATCGTAGCTGTGAAAGAAGCAGACAGACTATTTGGAATTATTTAACAAGTATTCATAGACAAAAATATAATTAACACTGAAGTTTGTGATCAGATATTTTTACTTAAGAATATGCGCACAGTCCTTTGACCCGTGAATATTTACCATATATGGGCAAGCACTCAATTACGTGGGAGGCGGATGATGCAGACGCAACTCCGCCTCCCACGGCCATCGAAGGTAGTCTATTACAGTATATGACCAAAAATAGGTTCCAGAAGTTATGACCATTAAGGACTCTCTGGGGTCGAAACCTGCTCACTTTTTAAGTAAGCTGTAAGGAATGAGTCTGCCAAATTTCAGCCTTCTACCCACACAGGAAGTTGGAGAACTAGTGATGAGTGAGTCAGTGAGGAGGAGTGAGTCAGTCAGTGAGTTTTGCTTATTAGTATAGATATATATATATATATATGCGTAGATATGTATATATATTGTAAAAAGATGCAAGAGCAAACAGCATAAAGGTTTGTATTTCAGCCCAGAGGTCATTGTAGAACGTCCACAATTCAAAACAAAAAGCAGGTCAAAATACAAACACATAAGAGTTCATATGCGCGACGGCATTCTAGACGCCGGCGGCCATTTTATAAGGGAGGAGGAATGCTGGAAAGGAACCGTGGAGGAGGATGGGACTGATGATCAGGAAAGATGGTGGCGGAGGGACAAGGAAGTAGCGTACCGTGAATAAGGCTTATGGTATGGAGCCGCCTTTTTCCTGGAAGAAAAGCAAAGGAGAAAGGTTAGGTACCTACCCCTGCCGGCGAGCATCTTCCGGCATTTAAGGTCCGTCTGGCAGTCTCCTATTCAAGGTGCTATAATATGTATATATGTGTATATGTATATATATGTTTATATGTGTGTTTGTGTGTGTATATATCTATACTAACAAAAGGCAAAGTCCTCACTGACTGACTGACCCACTCACTGACTCACCACTGACTCACCCACTCACTGACTCATCACTAATTCTCCAACTTCCCGGTAGGTGAAGGCTGGAATTTGCGCCCATTCCTTACAGCTCATAAAAAGTTGGGCAGGTTTCATTTCGAAATTCTATGTGTAATGGTCAGAACTGAAGGTATTTTTCTTCCATTTACTGTAATGGAGTTGAGCTTGAAAGCCGTAAGCGAGCTCTGTGACATCATCACGCCGCCCACGTGAATCACGTGAACTGACTGTCAACGCACTATGTAGAAAAAACCAGAAAGAGCTCCAAATACCGGAAGAAAATATAATTGAGAAGGCAGCTAAACAATAAGAAGTAGCGAAAGTGACATATATACTACCACTATATTCATCATTGCGGCCACTTTTGAAACAAAGCAAGGTGTAAAAACCTAAACTAAATTGCTGTTAGACAGGCTGAGCTGGCGTTTATGCCCACGGTAATGCGGAATACAAGTTTAATGAGAGGATGCGTGATATAAACAGAGTTTTGATCACTAAATCTAAGTTAAAATTGCAGGTGGAAGTGTGCTTAAGTAAAATTCCCAAGAGACTGTGTTTCAGGGATTGACAGTTAAGGCGGTGGGGAGCCAAGGCCATCATCTCCTCCCATTTGCACTCCTCATTTCACTTGAGATGAGCCTCAGGGCTAACGCCGCTCTCCTCAAGCAACTTCGTCACACTGCCACCTAAAAGCCAAACTGAATATATAAAGTCAGCCGGAATATATAACTCAGCGCTGAAATATATAAAGTCAAACTTTGAATATAAGCAGTCAGTGTCGGAATATATTGTCACGCTTGGGGCTGCTAGATTTGCCTAGACACAGGAGGTCGAGAAACAAGAAGGATTTTATTCAAACACTGCAAACACATGAGTTGAATGTGCCCCATGAGCAAGTCAGAGATTGGTAGTCTGCTAGGGAGCAGAGAGAGATGAAAGCAAGCAAACAATCAATTTTCAACTGACAGGCCGCCACAAGGCTTTGCTAGCGGAGTATCGCTATGAGGTTGGCATTACGTTGCTATGCAGCCGCAAGTGAGAAAGTATATGTGAGGGTAGTCTGTGTTTCAGGGTTGTGTTTCTAGAGGCGCCTGTATCTTCTTTTTCTTGGGGTGCTAACAGCCCTCCAGCTCATACCCTCTCTGCCATAGCTTTATTCACATTTCCGAGAATCAAGCGACCTCTGTACCAGGTTCATTTAGTCTCGATAACCGGGGTTGACGTGCAGTTCAGAACCTGGTCGGCGGTTACCGCAAACAGTAAAAGTTGTGCTCCAGAAACCATCCTCATGAGGCGTAGAGTTTATCTTCTGTATGACCATTGAAGGGAGAAATGATCAGTTACCAGCGAAGTTTCGTCCCACAAGTAATGATGAAGGCCAATATAAAGTCAAAACTCAATATACAAAAGTCATCGCTGAATATACAAAGTCAGTGCTGGAATATCCATCCATTTCCAACCTGCTGAATCCGACCAGAGTCAATGGGGTCTGGAGCCAATCCCAGCTACAACAAAAAAGGTAGGAACAAACTTGGGTAGGGCAAACAGCATCATTTTCAAAACATTAACCGCTAAGGTTTTTATAATTTATTTTTCTGAATATGTTTTTTGGTTAACTTATTTTCAGTTCAAAAGTTGTTTCAATCAATATATTTTGACTTTGAGTTTATAGGTATTAAGGAATGAGTTTATATACCTGATGTTGACTACAGGCATAATCAGGAATGACTTTAGGGAAATTCGAATTGACTTTTATATATTCAGGTTTCTACTTTATATTCCAGCGCTGACTTTATATATTCAAGTTTTGACTTTATATATTTAGAAAAGTTTCACTTTATATATACCGACGCTGGACTTCATGTATTCAAGTTTTGACTTATATATCTCGACAGTGACTTTATATATCTGGAATGACTTTATTTATTCAAGTTTTACTTTATATATTCTGACGCCGATTTTATATATTCGAAAATCAATGTATTTGCCTGTTTTGCACCCCATAGTATATGTGTGTGTATATATGTACACATGTATGGTGGGGAGAGGAGTATATATATATATATATATATATATATTTACTAATAAAAGGCAAAGCCCCTCACTCACCACTGACTCACCACTGACTCATCACTAATCTCCAACTTCCCGTGTGGGTAAAGGCTGAAATTTGGCAGGTTCATTCCTTACAGCTTCCACAAAAGTTGTGGCAGGTTTTAAATTCCACGAATGGTCAACTGGAAGCAGTTTTCCATTTACTGTAATGGAGATGAGCTTCAACGCCCGTGGGGCGGAGTTTCGTGTGACATCATCACGCCCCAATGTAATCAAGCTGCAGCACATAGAAAACCAGGAAGACTCAAAAGCTACTTCAAAAAACATGCATTATATAATTGAGAAGGCAAAGGAAAATAAGAAGGGAAATGAAAGTGACATACTACCATATATCTGAGTGTTGCCAGCTCGGAAAGAAAGCAAGGTGTAAACCCAACTTAAATTAAGTTCATACAGCTGGTTTACCGCTTGGCTTGCTACATGTGTAAAGTGGATACAAGTTTAATGAGAGGGGACGAGGATATAAAACGAGAGTTTTGATTACTTTGTAACCAAAAGTTAAAATTGTAGTGTATGGGGTGTGTGCTTATGCAACCTGAGAGACTGCCAGGATTGATAGCATATGGTGGGGAGCTGTCATCATCTCCTCCCACCTCATTTTGCTCTGATGAGCTCCACATACGCTGTCTTCCAAGCACCCTCAGACTGCCACCAAATACTCACAGAAAATCCACAAGTTAATACTCACGCTGTCTCTATAGAGTTTCTACATTAATTGAATCTCCAGGCACTCACTTACAAAAGGTCACATTGACAATCGTGTTACGTTATTTTTAAAATCTTTCCTTTCTTAGCACAAGCATGTTTCGAGAAGCTCGGCGCATGTGCTCCATAACGCTGCTAAAAAATAATGCATTTAATCACACTTTGTACGCAAGCAAAGGGAGCTTTTTGTCAATGATGATTTGGTACACGGATTACATTGATCAGCGCATCCTGATTCATTTTACCTCGCAGACCACCTTAGTTTGAGAAGAAGTATGAAAAATATAGAGGTTAACACAGAAAACAGATCACCACCTTAAGTTTTATGAATAACGATTCGCATCAATAACAGTTTTGTAAAGCCATCCTCCTTCCATTTTATAATTTTCCGCCACTAGCCATGATTAAATGAACGGTAAAAAGTAAGAGCAAAGCGAGGGTGACTATTTAGCAGGCATATATATGACAGCAACACCCGCGACAATGTCAATCTCATGTTAATGCTATTATTAAAATGTTTTTCTTTTCTACTACTTTAACACACTACTTCTGCCAGGCGCTGGTATTTTGCTATATATATATATATGAATGACCTCCAAAGAGCTGAGACTTTGATATCATGAACGTCTGCAACCATTGGGGTCTCCTGCCCAGCAAAGTCGTAGAAAGCAGCCAGCGCTGCGTGCGTAGCTGTGCCGGCCTTTGAGACGCCTGACCGCGCTTCTGCTTTAAGTCAAAGTGAGCACTTTTAATTTTTTTCATCCTCCCCCGCGCCTATAGCCCAGACAAGTGCAAACATCGGACCCCTTCACACCACGGCAAAATAATAATATTAAGGCAATCACAATCGAGGCGAGAAGTAGGCAATAAATTTGAACGTCACATAGAAAAATGTATACTCAATGTACCTGTACTTAAACGTTAATGTTTTACTGTTTAATAACTTATAGACTATAATTTATTATTTTTCCTCCTTGCACCAGTGGGGACCAAACCCATACACACACATATAGAAATATACAAACATACACACAAGTATGTATGTATATATACACACATGACACACCACACATATATATAATTTGTGTGTGTATGTATGTATGTGTAAATATATGATGTAGATAGGTGTATGTATGTATATATATATATATATATATATATATATGTGTATATGTAGATATGTATATATAGATATGTAGATACAGAAGATATGTATATATATATTCATAGCATATATATATATGTCTATATATATATATGTATGTATGTATGTATGTGTATATATACAGGTGTGTGTATATGACAGCAGCAATCCAAGTCAGAGAAAACAGTAAAAGGAGGCGGTCAGACGCCGTGGTACATTTTCGATGCAGCTGCCAAAACAACTTTTTGTGACGCTGCCGCCAACACACAAAACACACCATTTGACAACTGGCGGGCACATATGGTTTCCAAAAATGTTTCTTTTCTATTACTTTAACACACTATCTGGCTGCAAGCGCTGGTATTTTGCTCAGTATATATATATGCCAGCAGCACTCATGACAATGACAAAAACAATTACGTTGTCAATCATATTACGGTTAAAATTTTCTTTTACTTCTCCGCTGCTTTAGGTATTTTGCTATATATATATTGTATATATATATACTGTATATATATATATATATATATATATATATATATATATATATATATATATATATATATATATATATATATATATATATATATATACTGCTCAAAAGAATTAAAGGAACACTTTTAATCAGAGTATAGCATAAAGTCAATGAAACTTATGGGATATTAACTGGTCAGTTAAGTAGCAGAGGGGTTGTTAATCAGTTTCAGCTGCTGTGGTGTTAATGAAATTAACAACAGATGCACTAGAGGGCAACAATGAGATGACCCCAAAACAGGAATGGTTTAACAGGTGGAGGCCACTGACATTTTTCCCTCCTCATCTTTTCTGACTGTTTCTTCACTAGTTTTGCATTTGGCTACAGTCAGTGTCACTACTGGTAGCATGAGGCTGAATACCTGGACCCTACAGAGGTTGCACAGGTAGTCCAACTTCTCCAGGATGGCACATCAATACGTGTCATTGCCAGAAGGTTTGCTGTGTCTCCCTGCACAGTCTCAAGGGCATGGAGGAGATTCTAGGAGACAAGCAGTTACTCTAGGAGAGCTGGAGAGGGCCATAGAAGGTCCATATAACCCAGCAGGACCAGTATCTGCTCCTTTGGGCAAGGAGGAACAGGATGAGCACTGCCAGAGCCCTACAAAATGACCTCCAGCAGGCCACTGGTGTGAATGTCTCTGACCAAACAACCAGAAAGACTTCATGAGGGTGACCCAAGGGCCCCATGTCCTCTAATGGGCCCTGAGCTCACTGCCCAGCAGCATGCAGCTCGATTGGCATTCGCCATAGAATACCAGAATTGGCAGATGCACCACTGGTGCCCTGTGCTTTTACAGATGAGAGCAGGTTCACCCTGAGCACGTGACAGAAGTGAAAGGGTCTGGAGAAGCCATGGAGAACATTATGCTGCCTGTAACATCATTCAGCATGAGCAGTTTGGTGGTGGGTTAATGATTGTCTGGGGAGGCATATCCATGGAGGGTCACACAGACCGCTACAGGCTTGACAAAGGCACCTTGGCTGCCATTAGGTATCAGGATGAAATCCTTGGACCCATTGTCAGACCCTATGCTGGTACAGTGGCTCCTGGTGCACAATTCCTGGCCTCATGTGGTGAGAGTATGCAGGCAGTTCCTGGAGGATGAAGGAATTGATACCATTGACTGGCCACCACACTTTCCTGACCTAAATCCAATAGAACACCTCTGGGACATTATGTTTTGGTCCATCCAATGCCACCAGGTTGCACCTCAGACTGTCCAGGAGCTCAGTGATGCCCTGGTCCAGATCTGGGAGGAGATCCCCACAACACCATCTGTCATCTCATTAGAAGCATGCACCGATGTTGTCAGGCATGTATACAAGAACACAGGGGCCATACAAAGTGCTGCGTAAAATTTTGAGTTGCTGCAATTAAATTTGGCAAAATGGACTAGCCTGCCACATATTTTTTTTAACTCTGATTTTTGAGGCGTCTTTGAATTCAGGGCTCTGTAGGTTGATCATTTTCATTTCCATCAAACGATGTGGCATCCTTTCGTTCCTAACACATTACCCAGTCTATATCAGTATAGATATCCAGGAGGATTTCTTTTTCCCATTGAGATCTGATGTGTTTTCAAAGTGTTCTTTAATTTTTGAGCAGTTTATATATATACATATATATATATATATATATATATATATATATATATATATATATATATATATATATTATATATATATATATATATGATATATATATATATATAGATAGATATATAGATATATATAAATATGACAACAACACTCATGTCAATGACAAAACAATTACATTAACAATCATGTTACGTTATTTTAAAATTTTTCCTTTATTTTTCATAACTTCTTTTATACACTACTTCTCCTGCTGCGAAGCGTGGGATTCTGCTATATATATATATATATATATATATATATACTGTATATGACAGCAACACTCATAACAGTGACAAACAATTACATTGACAATCATGTTCGTTATTTTTAAAATGTTTCCTTTCTTTTCATTACTCCTTTAACACACTACTTCTCACTGCAAAGCGTGGGTATTTTTCTAGGTAAAATAATCAACCATGTGACTAGTGATGAACAAACTCCAAGTTATTTGCTTTGCATCAAATTGGGATAAATCATGGAAGTGTATGTGAACATTGCCAAACTCAGTGACATACATTGAAGTCAATGGGTCAAAACTGCAGTGTCATCCGTAGAAGACCGCTCAATCATGCCCTGACTCGACCCTCTGAGGAACAGATTTAGATGCGTAATGCTTTAATTCCTCTGTAAGCAGGGACGTGGGCCACTAGACCACAAATGGTGTGTGTTACTTGCTCACAGATTTCTAACAAATGCCTACACACAGCCGCTCCTGCTCAGTTCCCAGTACAGACCATAGTTGCCAATGAGCTAAAGGCCATGATCCTCCTCAGTGATATCCAGGGTGCCCTGCGAAATGAAACACCTCCTTCTGGAATTACTGGTAACACCACACAACCTCAGCAACCTTCAGGGTCTTGTCATGAAGGTCTCCCACATCACATTGGGATCGGCAGTCGACCCAAATCTGCATGTTCCTCACACAAACAGCATGCAAACTCATTAGAAACAACCTGGTGTTCATTTTCCTAGTAGGTGGTAATCTAATGGACCTAAGCTGGATCTTAAGAGTAGCAACAACAAGTCTGGTGAGAATTCACAAACGCGACTTCTAGACCCTGCAGTTTTGCAAGAGCCTCCAGTGTCTGCCCACAATGATGTGATCAATCTCTTCACCGCACCACCAGTATTGCAGTACCAAGTCCAACAATGCGGTCTGGGTGCTGGAACCAGGATCCAGTGATTTGCAGCCCTGATCTTTGCAAAGTCAAGGAACATGAAGCCACTTTCACCACGGTCGCCAGACCCATGGGGCCGAGACTATCCACTAGCCAGCCCTGTCACTGCCAGTGGCTGCATTGAAGTCACCCATGACCAGGGAGGTCACTTCATGGCACCCATCAACCACCGCGAAGCAAATAAGATGTTCCTCACTGAGATATCACACACCATGGTGAGGCATACACTGAGCAATGACAAGGTACCCAGAGAGTGCTGCAATCTGAGTCTCAAAATGCTGTTTAAAGGGGGGATTTTGACAAAACCTGGGAAAACACTAATCCGCTATAGCAACAGCTACCCCAAGGATGACAGCCACCCCCCAAT
>NW_024385755.1:0-25000 GCF_016835505.1 Polypterus senegalus
TGTTGACCACCTCTCCACGCCCACTGGTTCTTTTTAGATGAGTACTACAGCTTCAGTCTACATTACTCAGCCATAGCCTCCAGCTGCAACTGAAGGCTTTTAAATAGTTTTTCGGGTCGTAGGTAAAGAGTGCTACATGCTGTTTAGATTCCGCAGAGCTGGTGGTGCCTGCTTTTGTTTTTTGGCGATGGGGTGACAGTGGTGGGGGATCGGTGCTGTCTGCAAGTGGCCATCACTGTTCTTCCACCAGCTTGTTAGAGGGGATCAAGATACATTGACTGACTTGCTTGAAAACAATTTGTGATGATATAAGCCTGTTGCTAGATGGTAGGCTGGGGAGGTCAGCTACCAGGATGGCCTTAGGAGGATTGCCTCCTATAGTGCCCTTGACATGCCCATCACATTGTTAACTGAGGAGCACACAACAAAGGAGGATTTTTGTACACAGAGACAGAAAAAGGGTCATGCTGGGATACAAACACAAGGCAAAATCACATTCATGCTGACTTACAAACACAAACACCAGAAGTGCTTGTGTAGCTGTGGTGTAGGCCTTTTTTGTAATGGGGTTTCTGCATTGTTTGAAGTGACAGCATGGCTCACTGAAGATCTTCTTTACCACTGAACACCTTCTCCAACAGGGAATGTTTCACCTAAAACAAAGAGGCATCATGTATGGAGAGCCCAATTTCATTTACAGTTCAGCTGTGACTGGCAGGGAACCGAGAGAAAAGTTCTTGTGAGATGCTACAAAAATCAGGAATAGTCTTGGTTCTATGTCCCATGTTGCTTTCATATCTCCATATCTTTCTTTTTGTTTTTAAATCAGGCTCACTCCTATATGTGAGAAATGATGCAAGCTCCACTATGGCATTCTCACTACATCCATTTATACCCACAAGTAGATGCTGTCTTTAGATGTGTACATGCAACGTCACCTTCTTGTTATTAAAGACTAATCAATCAAATTTACTCCACTCTGTCTCTATTTTTAAGAATCCTATATGTGTATCAACACAGGTTCCAGTTTTATTCTCTGTATATAGGGCAGCTGATTGTCATATTTAGACATAATTGGACATGTGGACCTTGGCTACTATAACTTCCTTTACCATGCTTGTGGATAGAAAGTGTTCTGTGCATCTTTAAAATCTTTGAAAATTGGCTATTGCTTCACGAGTCTGTTTTGTTGCATGCATTGATTGTATAAAAGTTTTCTCTTAAAAGTTATTTGCTCATTATCACACTCAATGCCTTCTGAAATTGCCTACATGTGCTTTTGTAATGATAGACCATTTCATAGATTTTTTGTTTTATCTTTTTTTCTGCTGGCTGGTGTTTTCAATAACTGATTGATTTATGTCACAGCAGTATTAACCATACTGCTTTCCTCTCTTGTTCCACCTCAAAAATGGATTCTTATGCATTATCTGTACCTCCTTTCACTCAGAGTGACCTTTTACTTGTCTCGCCCACAGCATACTATGCAAGGAAAAAACTTTTTAAATGATCTATCTATCTATCTATCTATCTATCTATCTATCTATCTATCTATCTATCTATCTATCTATCTATCTATCTATCTATCTATCTGTCTATTATTGAAGTGCCTGTGTTTGTGCACTGCAGGTTAAACACCTCCCTTGCTGTTTACAGCAAAAGAACACACAGATAGGGGTAAACTTTTCAAGAGCACTCTTGTAAATAAGAAATGAAAAGTCTTCCTGGCTAAGTCTTGCTCTCAGCAAAAACAGAGCAGAGAGCTTTGAGGAAATCTTTTCCAAGCAATGACGTGCAGATGGGCCGTGATTTCCCCCCTTTTCCCATGAGCCTGAACTAACTGGCCACACTATACAGTTTGATTCCTTGCTTCTCTTCCTGTCCTTTAATATTTAGCATGCTTGTCAAGTACAATTCTCGTTCTAAATTAGTGATTGTAATGGCACCCATAAACGGAAAGGATACTTGTCACAAACAAAGGTAGCAGCAGGAAGGACAGCCTTGTGTGAACAGGAAGCCTTGGCACATTCCCTTCTGAGAGTTAGTTATCCATACATCCAGACTAGGGAGTTTTTGAGCATAAAGTTCACAATATAGATAATTTTGTTCAATTACTCTTCCTCATTTGGTTAGTTATATCACATCTTGTTATTATAACTTATTTATCCATCCATCCATTATCCAACCCACTACATCCTAACTACACAGTGCGCAAGGCAGGAAACAAACCCCAGGCAGGGCACCAGCCCACCACAGATAACTTATTTATTTACTGTATAAATGAAATTGGGGTTTTCATTAAGGTGATGAGGAGGTATTTTATTATGGAAATTCTTTGTAAAGAAGTGGTCCCTTTTGCAGTATCTTGAAAGCACTCATCTTCAGTACTCTATATATTTAGCTGATTTAAATCAAGTAAATACATTTTGTTGATGCCTTTGAGTGTAATAAAATCATGTACTAGAAATCCACTACAAGTAAAATGAAATTTGTGCCTTGTTGGAACATCATATACCCTCACTTCATGGATGTGCCTGCTACCTCTATTTTATATTGATGATCAAGCAACTTTTTTGACAGTCTAAAATAGATTCTGATGATGATTTGTCTATTCTGTATACTAAACACTGTTTTGTCTTGTCATAGTAGCACATACCCTTTGACTTAAAGGATGCACCTGCTACCTTTTCTGTATGAAGATTAATTTCATTCTCACATTAGATAGATAGATAGATAGATACTTTATTAATCCCAAAGGGAAATTCATATACTCCAGCAGCATACTAATAAAAAAACCAATATTAAATTAAATTACATTAAAGAGTGATAAAAATGTAGGTAAAACAGACAATTACTTTGTATAATGTTAACGTTTACCCCCAGGGGTGGAACTGAAGAGTCGCATAGTGTGGAGGAGGAATGATCTCCTCAGTCTGTCAGTGGAGCATGACAGTGACAGCAGTCTGTCGTTGAAGCTGCTCCTCTGTCTGGAGATGATCCTGTTTGGTGGATGCAGTGGATTCTCCGTGATTGACAGGAGCCTGCTCAGCGCCCGTCGCTCTGCCACAGATGTCAAACTGTCCAGCTCGATGCTTACAATAGAGCCTGCCTTCCTCACCAGTTTGTTCAGGCGTGAGGTGTCCTTCTTCTTTATGCTGCCTCCCCAGCACACCACCGCGTAGAAGAGGGACTCGCCACAACCATCTGATAGAACATCTGCAGCATCTTATTGAACATTAGAACCTCTTTTCAAAAAACAGGCCATTTCACCCAGCAAACATGCTAACCCTATTCACCTAATTTCAAGTTTTGAGTCATGTTTTAAAGATTACCTAAATTCCATTAGTTATTTATTCAATTTAGTCTTATATATAGTAAGCGCCTTGAGCACAGGAAAGGCACTATATAAAACCCCTCTTATACGCCCACCATGCTCTACACTGAGCGAAATGTAAGATGAAAATTACAGACATGCAATATAAACATCATTTTATGCAATATATATAGATATACACGCTTCATGAACATTTTACTAGGAATGATTTTTAGGGATTTTGGTCTATGCACTCAAAAGTATTACACACCTCCCGCAGACTTTTCAGCCACATGCTCATGCAGCACACTTTCTGTTCCAACTCACTCCAAAAGGGCGCTTCTGAATTGAGTTCTAGGGACTCAGATTACTGGTCTCAGTGAAATCATTGTCACGTGTGTGGAAACAGTTCGAGGTGATGTGAACTTTGTGACATGGCACATTAGCAACTGAAAAAAGAATGTCTGGAAGACACTGGGTCAAGGACAATGCTATTGTGATCCACGCCTGCTCATAATGCTCAAAATGGGTTTAGGCCTCAAAAACACTCAAGCCAGATCTTTGTCACACCATTCCCTATACACTGTACAGACTGTAGTGCATGAAAACCTCAGAAGGGCATCTGTTTTTGAGATGCTGGAGCTACCACTGCTGGCACCAACTTGTTTAAAGTTGCTTAGATCACCCTTCCTGCCAATTCCAATGTTTGCTTGAATGACAACTGAACACTCTGAGCATGTCTACATGGTATCGAGATTGGGTTGTTGCCACATTACTGGCTGTTTATAGAGGGGAATGCTATTACCTAATAAACTTCCCACTGAGAGTTTGTATACACATTTACAGATTGGTTTTAGGAGCTCTTTTATTTTTTAGTTTTGTGACATGAATTGCACAAAAAATCCCTGCATATCCATCACTCTAGCACACCACTGAGTTTGTGCTAAATCCTTTAATATATATAGTCCACAGCTTTGATACCATGGCCAAGCATTTTAATAACTTGTGCAAATGATCTGAAGCCTGAGTGTTGTGTGAACATATGCTGTTCTCAGAGTTTGCCTCATGTGATATACTGTAGCTCAGTGTCTCCCATTTTGGTGGTGTAGACTGCATGAGGTACTTTGCAATACATTGTCTTAATTTTTATTTTCCAGTTCTTTTCCCAATTTTGAACTTTGTCAATATTTGGTGCTGGTTTTCAGTTTTGCATGTTTACTTCTGCACTGAAAACAACCTCCTTGATTTAAACTTAAAAGACTCAGAACGCAGACAAAGATCCTTAAGGAACTCCCCTCGTGACCACATCTCAGGAGGAGTATTCTCCTATTAGATGCATTATCAGTTTCCGGTACAGTAATCCTTTTTGAGTCATTTAAATATACTAAACATGATAGCTCTGTCTGTTGAGAAAAGTTTAAAACCAGATTGGTCAGACCTTTTACATACAGTATGTTCTCTTGTGCTAACAGTTCACTGTGGTGCGGGAGAGAAGTAAAGCTTTCTAGTGTGTAATTATTTGGATCCATTTTTTCTTGATGATTGCTGTGTTGCTGGTGAGACAAACAAGGAGCCAGGGTGGGGAACTTGGTGCTTACTTACATGTGAGTCAAGCCTTCAGTAATCCATACTAAACTTGTGAATCTGAGGTGGAGTCCTCATTTTGAGCTCAGAGTGGTTAAACAACATCTGAACTGCAGCCAAGATGGGAGAGTCAAAGTTCAGAATGACTCCAGAGTTGCTGAATGGGGATTTAAGAACAGCTAAGAAGGGGTGGATTGTTGTTGGGAGCCTTTATCTGATTTCCTCATACACTTCACATCATGTGGTAGCCCCTGAGCTTCTGCAGCTATCCCTAGTGCACATTTTCCTCATGCTCTATCTTGTGCCTCATGCATCATGCATAAGTTTATCACTTCTGTTTGCAGGCTGGAGGCCCATAAAGGTGTAATTCAATATCGGGTTTCACTGTTAAACAGGACTGCTGGCCCACAAAAGCCACTGATAAAATATATACAGTAAAAGTGTGAGGGATGGTTTTGATCTCTATGGGGTGCATGCTCTTGCTGTAAACCTGCACCGACGTGTCTGTTCTAATATGTCCACTTCAGAGGTGCCTCTCCTCAGATGAGTAGACTTGATATATTCATTCTTCCATCCCACACAGCTTTTTCATTTTATAGTTGCAAAGAGCAGGAAGTTCTACTAGCACTATGAGATACAAAGCATGATCAATTGGCAGCTGGGATACCAGTCTCTTGCAGATCTAACACACACTAACACATCCTATGATTCTGATCTACATGTCTTTAAAAACTATGAGGAAATCTACAAGGAAGAGAGAAAACATGCAAACTGCATAGGAAAAAATCTGTTCCTGTAGTGCACAGTTATTATAGTTAAAACTAAAATCAAAACTGATACTATTATTTAAAAAGCATTTTCATAAACTGAAATAAAATAATTAACAAAACCAAAATAAAAAACTAAAACTAAACAAAACTAGTTGGAAAGTCTAACTGAAATAAGATAATTTACTAAAAATATTTTTAGTTTTCATTTTTGAATGAATATTCTTGCCATTAGTCTTTAACCCTTGTAACTTTTAACTCTAAAACAGAAAGTCATACACCATGAGCTGCCTGCATATATTCATCCAGTGAACGGCGGCTGCTGATGGAGGACGGCTGATCACACAGCATTTGCGGTGACAGAGCAAGTTGAACACGGATGCATAAAGTGTGTGAAATAGAAAGCGATTTTACTGTGCCACATTTCTTTGTGCTTATTGTATATCAAGGTGTAATTCAAACACCTGAAATCGGAATGTGCTGGTCAACAAAACCTTTGCCATATGGACAGAAAAATCACGAGTGAGTAATGTTTCAGTTTATTTCTTAGGTGCCTGCATTTTGTTGACAATAATTCATCTGCCACTTCGCACAGGAGAAATCCTTTTTGCAAATAAAATTACACTGATCGAGAGACTGATGGTCAACATACAAGATCAGCATATTTTTACTGACCAATCACTTTTGCTTTAAAAAAGTAACAACAAAGCGATACAAACCTTGTAAAATTCCTGAGCTGGCAATGTCTCTACTGAACTATAGGCAGGTAGGCAAAGAGAGCCTGGGGAAAAACTAAACATACTAATGCAATGGTTCTCAAACTGTGCGACGGGCCCCCCTGGGGGGCGCGAAGTAACAAAAAGGCAAAGCTATGAAAAAAAGAAAACAAGAATCAAAAATATGAAAAATACATCTATTGAAACCAAAACAAATTAAGTTAAACTACATTCTGATACTAGAAAAATAAACATAGAGTTAGAAAAATGTTGAGAAAAGTTAAGTAGGTATAATAAAATATGCATATATGATATATCATTAATTAAAAAAGAACAATTTGGTATTAGTGGGCTCCTTTCAAAAAAACGTTAGAGGGCTGTTATGAAAACTTGGGTTGCAAATACTTAAAGGTTGAGAAACGCTGAGTACTAATGTGTTTTTGTATTTATGCTACATTTTTAATAATTGATCTATTTTAGTTTATATTCAGAGTACAAAATACCTGATATTGTGAAAATAATCCAGTAGCAAAATTATGTTTTAAAATATTTGTCCCCCTTTTTCAATTTTTCTCTCTCTCTCAAAAATAGATAATTGAAATATCATATTCTTTTTGTTCTTAACATCAGCCATGTCATACATATTGTATACCAGGGATTTTCATGCCTTGCATCTAAACCTGCTGGTGTAAGCTCCAGGTTTCCTGCCATCCTGCTTTGCATAAACAGGTTTGTATATACTGTTCCTAATCTCAGATGCTGTCTCTGTCATTTTCTGGCTGTCCATACACCTCTTACCTAGTCTTGCTGTGCTCATTATGGGTTTACTGTTCTTATACATGGGCTATTCAAGTCTCACTGCCCCTAACCTTTACACAACATGCTTGTTTTTCTTTGTTTCCCTCAATACAGCTGCGAGGGGTCTGCACACTGTTTCAAGCCTAAGAGCCCTGTTCTTTCTAAGCCCCCATGAGTTTCAACCTCACACCTGTCAGAACACAGTAGAATCTATTTTCTGATTTTTGATATTTTTCAGGCCTACAGGTGGTAAAATTTTGTCCGTAAATTGTATGTGCCTGAGATTGAATCAGAGATCAATATGGCTGGTAGAAAATGAAAAGCCTAAACTCCTTTTTTTTATTTCGAAACATCCCAATATACATTAATAAATCATTCTTTAGGCAATTAGATTCAACAATAACCTCATTTATTTGAAATTCAAAACATCTACGCATCAAAAGAGCAACCCTACAAAGATAAAAGGCAGAAGGCGGCATGGCTTTACCTAACTTCCAGTTTTATTGCTGGGCAGCAAATATACAGGCGATAAGAACCTGGACACAAACAGAAGAACATACACAGGCTTGGACCGCAATAGAAGTAAAATCCTGCAGTACTTTGTATTCCTTGCTCTGTGCTCCAATAAACACACGCTATCGGCAATATACTAATAACCCAATTGTGCTCCACTCACTTAGAATCTGGAACCAATGTAGAAAGCATTTTAAGATGGAGAAGCTTCTATCTGTGGCACCTCAGCAAGAGAACCACCTCTTTCAACCTTCACAAACATATGCAGTTTTTAATATCTGGAAAAATTTGGATTTAACTTGCTCAGAGATCTTTATATAGACAACGTCTTTGCATCCTATGAACAATTACATTCCAAATTTAACATTCCGACTACACATTTCTTTCACTATCTTCAAATCAAAAACTTTGTTAAACAGAACCTTCCAGATTTTCCTCATCTTGCACCCTCATCTATGCTGGAAAAAATATTGCTCAATCTCAAGGACTTAGACTCCATCTCTACAATATATAAAATCATTTTACAATCCCTCCCTTTCAAAGATCCAAGAGGACACTGGGAAAAAGATCTCTCAATTAATATATCAGAAAAGGAGTGGAAAGTAGCAATGCAGAGAATTTACTCGAGCTCCATAAGTGCAAAGCATACAATTATACAACTCAAAATTATATATTGAGCACATCTGTCTTGACTAAAACTCTCCAAAATGTTTCCAGGACATGATCCAACCTGCGAACGCTGCAACCAAGTCCTAGCCTCACTGGGTCACATGTTCTGGGCCTACACCAAATTAACATTATTCTGGACAAAAATTTTTAATTACCTTTCAGATAGCCTTGGACTCAAAATCCCTCCTAACCCATTAACAGCTGTGTTTGGGGTTCTTCCAGAGGGGCTTAAAGTGGAGAAAGATAAACATATTGTGATTGCATTCACTACACTTTTGGCATGCAGACTTATTCTGATAAACTGGAAGAACCCAAACTCTACTCTTTTATGTCAGGGTGAAACCGATGTGTTGTGTTATTTGAAGTTGGAAAAAATCGAATACTCAGTTAGAGGATCTGTACAGACTTTTTTTAAAACATGGCAGGATCTAATCAATAATATTTTAAAATAAGATCATAAAGCACAGAGAATTTATTAATTTAGGTATGTTTACAAGCCTTAAATTTAACGGTGTTTGGCTTGCTCTCTCTCTCAGGGGTGGGGATCAATCTGTTCTTAATTCAATTTTTCTTTTGGTAAAAATTTGATTGCTTTGTATGGATTGTAATAAAATTAATAAAAATTAAAAAAAAAATGAAAATGAAAAGCCCAGTATGGGAGATTTTTGAATGCAATATTGAAGGCATTCATTATAAGCACGTTGTCTTGGAGCAAAATTCACCTAAATTTAACTGCAAATTGTCCCATTCTGGAAAAGAAAAGGAAAAGATGAAAAGTATCAACAGTCAGCGCACATTTGTTCAGCACAAATGACACAGAAAATATTTTTACATTATAAAATTGTATAAAATTGATCATATTATCTGGTTTTAATTATGCTTGTTTTTATCAGACAAAAACAAAACCAGGTAGTGTAGTAAGCTTCCACTAACATTAAACTAATATTATTTCCAAAACTGTTAAGTGTATAGTTCTGTCTGATTGTGACACTAAACTCCATAGTAGCTTTTTAACCATACCTTAATTACTAAAACTCACTGAAACTAATAGATATAAAAATAAAATAGAAATTTCTCTGTGAAATAAAAACTAAATTAAAACTGAAAATATATAGTGAAGGAGAACTAAAACTAAACTGAATTTCCAAGTAAGGTCAGAAAAAATATAGAAGTAAAAACTAATATAAAAAGGCAAAACTATAATAACCTTGCTGTAGCGTTATGCACTGTGCCAACATACAGTACCACTCAGGTCAAATGAAATAAGTGTGAACTTAATTCAGGTTCACCATAATGACTTGGATTAAGGAGTTTTACATATTTTAAGACATTAAACATAAAGGCAACTCACTAGCCGGAGCAAATATTTGGAAAACACTTGTTATTGACCATTCAGTCATGGCACACTGAGTAATCACACCAGTAGACATTTCTCTAGGCCAGTGGCTATCCCAGAATACACATTCTAATTATTTATGTGGGAAGTCCATATTTGTATAACTGCTAATCAATGTGCTTACTGTAGAGTGTAATGGGAGAGCATCCTTGATGTCACTTCACACCAGAAATAATGTAATCGGCTTCCCAAATGATTAACATGGTGTTTTTAATTTAATATACAAATCAGAATTGATCAACAGGAGAAAATAAAGTAGGAAGCCAAATAAACAAAACAAGAGTAGCCACTTGACTGGGCCCTCCTACATGGAATGTTACCCTGTCCAACAGGAGTTGACAGCTAGGCCACTTTTCCACCTTCCAAAACGGCAATCACATTCTCTTCTGTTTTTGTCCCATCCCTCTCTCCCTTTGCCTGCCAGTGACCATTTGTCCAAGTCACCTTCAAGCTCAGCTCCTTAAAGTTGTGCACATGACCAATTTCCAGTGAAGATTCAGAATTGTTTCCAAGTGAGCGTTGCACTATACAATTTACACACAGCATATGCAGAACTCCCATAGGTAATCACACCACTGGAGCCTGAGCTGGCCTGGTATGTGCTTAGTGTGAAAACCAGATTTTATGCTGCCTGATCCTTGTTTTGGGTAGCAGAGTCCAATCTCTCCCAGCTGAGAACTGTCTGTTAATTGCTGTGGCCTGCTGGACATTATCTGGCCTGCCACCAGCACTTGGTAGTGTTTGTCTGTGTTATAGAGTCAAACACAAATAATATAGCCTGGTTATCCTCCCACTAGACACTTGGTGTATTATTGCAGGCCTCATCCCACTGCAATAGGATTTGTCTCCACGACACATTACAGGTCTCTGTTTTCCTACACTTGTAAACAAAGGAACACTCCATTTGTTGGTTTAGGTTTATGTTTCTCTCTTCATGAGGTTCCAGTAAGTATTCTCTGCTGTCTTTCGCCATTTTTGAAGCACATTTGCTGCTGGCAAGTCAGATATGGAGTTTAGGTGTAGGACAGAAACCACTTTTGGCCTGGACATCAACTTTTCTAATTGGGCACCATCACATGCACACATAGCCAGTGTGACACAGTTTAGAGTGAGCTATTTGGGATATCTGAGGTATCCTAAGAAACTGAAGAAAAATATTGCATGCACAGAAAGAACAGGTACATCACACATGGATGGTAACAAGGATGGGAATTCAACCAGCATTCTCAAGATGGTGAGGCTGCAGTGCTGACCACTTCTGTATCCCAGGAATAACTCTGCATTTTCAGTCCCAATGACATTGACTTGGAGGGCATTGATTCCCTGCCTGTAACTGCCCATATGAAAATTGTACTGCTCAAAAGTTGATCTTTAATGGCTCATGAGAATTAAAACAGATTCATGGTTTATGTTTCATTTAAGAATCAACTTTGTCACAGATATTTCTTCTAAATTTCTTTAGGAGAAACAGATTTAGGCAAAAAGCATGTATTACTGATGTAAAAGGAGTCAAAATTGAGAATTTGGTTAGAAAAGCATGGTATATTTTGTGAGCTCTCTTTCTAGGTTTGTTTTAGTATCTTTCAAGATTTCATATTTTTACTTATTATTGGACTGATGTCTTTATCCAAGGTGAATTAAAACATCTGAGATACAAACATTTCTTTTATTGTTCCAGAAGGAATGCAGATCAAGTGACTTTTTGTGATCACATGGTGTCAATAGTGGGATTAGAACACCCAACCTTTAGTTGCAAGTCTAACGTCTTAACCACTATTCTACACTGCCTGCTTTTTCTTCTAGTATATGTGTGATCTAATTGGAGCACAGCAATATAAATTAGGGCAACTAATAGTATTATTCAGAAGCAAGGACTGCCGTTTTGTAATCATAGTAAAGTGTTTTATTACCACAAACAACTGTCCACACATTTCACAGTTCAATACAAATACTTTCAAACTGCAAAAAAAACATTAAGACCTTACTTGGAAAATCTGAGCCCATCATGTGACTTTGCTGAGATCTCTGCTGAAACTCAACAGGAGACACCAGGGTATTTTGTCTCAGGAGAAAAATCTGAGAAGCAGAAGTCATAAAATGCCTCAGTTTTATTTCTTCTGATCTCACTGTTGTCTAGGAGAAACCAAAACTATATTAAGGAGATCTCTTTTTTGACTTTTCATTCTTATTAGTGAATTCCTTAAGAGGCGTGTAATAATGGATTGAGGGAGCAAAGGAAACAGTGCATCAATCATCTATTACCTGTCTGGTCACCACTCTTGGTATCTAATAGGCAAAAGGAAATTAAATTATCAACTACAATCTTCCACACTTATTATGGTGGCTTGTGTTGTCTACATCACAACTTAAAAAAAGTCAGCTGCTTCTGCTTCAGACTGGTAGTCACATCCCTGTACACTAATCTCTGCTGTTTAACTCTCCTTTGAGTGTAAGCCCATTTGATTGCTTTAGAGACATTATTAATAATTGTACATCTGTAGAGTTCTGAGTTCAAATTCTGTCATGATCACTGTCTTAGTGGAGTTTCCACAGTCCTCCTGTGATGGCATAGGTTTTCTACAGGGTTCTTCACATTCCAATCTTTTCTTTCAGAGTCACTAACAAACTCAAGTCATAGTTTTAACTAGCAGACCTAACCCCATAGATGCCTGCACAACCCTGACTATCTGTTTGACTGTTTGTAGGACAAAATGTAGGCCCTAACTTACAAACAACTCACAACCGTCTTTTTCAAGATGTTTCTGCTTATTGCAAATTACCACCGAGCTCTAGTCATGCCTCTTTCATTCACTTATTCATTCATTGTCACTGATGGGCAACAGTGGTCTATAGCACCAATCTTTCATGGACGTGGTTGATGGCAGTGCCCTAATGCTGAATAAACTGGGCAGTGTCACCAATTTACTGAAACCAGGTCTGACGGGGGCAACCTGTAGGTTCTTTTCAGCCTAGAGATAGACACCTTTCAGTCTTCTGGGAGACAGCAACTGCAGTGCTACTGTGGGCTGGAACAGCAGTTTCCAGGCATGTAACATGGCTAAAAACTAAGAGCCGCTAATAAGTGGTGCTATTCTAGTAAGATTTCAGAGGGGTGCAGAAGATAACTTCAGAGTACTGCACAAAGTCATACAAATAATGCCGGAGTATCTGGCATTGGCTTTGCGTGTTGGAGCAGGATTTGCAGATCGTAGATTTGATATATTGTTGTCATGTTGTTTATTTTATTGTTCTTCTGCCGCCAGAGTTTTTGTAGTGAATTCATGGCAGAAGTAGTGAGGCAAATTCTGCCTATGATGTTTGTTGAACACTTGCCATCAGAACACTGTTTCTTTTCCCAGGTATGTGAATTCACAGAACTGCTCCTCTTACTGACCCTTGAAAATGATGTCACCTGTGTTCTTACCAACTTCTAAACACTGCAGTTTCATTTTCTGCCAGGGTACATGCAGGTCCAGATTGAATGCCTGTGATTCAATTTGCTCAAGTCTATAGTTTTTGTGAGCAATGTAACATTGTCCACATAGTTAACATCTGTAGAGTGGTGTTTTGGCAAGGTGACAGCATTGTTGTGGACAATGCACTCAAGAGTTCAGTCCATAGCTGTGCAAAAGAGTGCAGGAATGGTTCCTTCATGAAGTTCCTTGATGAGGCTGAGGAGGAGTATCGGAACACCAATTTCTCTTTGGCTGGCTGCATCACACCAATGTTGTGAATAAGTGTTTGGAACTTTTTTTTTTGTACTTTTGTCAATTATAGCTTTGTATTGTGATATTTTACAGTTGTTACATGTTGCCATGTTGTGTTTTAATTTTAACTTCTGACATTTTGCCCACTTTATCTCATGTGGCTATACTGTTGTTGGTAACAATGCCTTTGTCAAGTACTTGTTGTAACCTGCAATTGATGTGATTGTAACATTGGCACATGGAAATAATGTAGGATGGTAGTGTGCACAAACAGGTGTCCACATTTTTGGATAAAGACTTAATCACTTTTAGTGATTTCACTTTGGTTAGGAATTGTGAAAATTTAGTAACACTTTTGATCTATTTTTTTTTTATCTTTTTTTATCTTGATTTTTCACGCTTATGTGGATTTTGACAACCATTATTATAGGCCTTCTGGATATATCAGCCAGGGTATGATTTTAAACTATTCTTTTGTGGGCGCCTTATAAATTTAAAATTTTAATTTCCTTGATTTTGAGTTATTTTACCAGATATCTTTCCATCTAACTACCATAACTGATTTCATGTCAGATTCAGAATTATCTCATTGGAAGAACATCTCCCCCCACAAATACAAAATACCATTGAGTTCTGGCTCACACATAGACAAAACACAGCTGGTAATCTTTATATTTTGGGACATTTTTCTCCCCAATCCACCCTAGAGTCTCAAAATACTCAATCATAACCCCTGAGCTGGCTTCATGGCACTGGGTTCCTGCATATTCCAGCACTTTTCTGCCTACCTTAAGCTCCAGCAGGGTCCTGAGACCCTCACCATTGTATTCACTGGCCACTGGCTTTCTGCCTCATTCTGAACATTATTATTCACACTAAACTTCTCCCGCCACCCTCAAGAGTTCTGACTAACACAACACCCCCTACCCCCATAAGTTTTGACGCACACTGAGGCCGTGGACATTCTCCAGAAGTCTGCAGATTTCAGATGTTTTCAGTGCAGTCATAATTCCTCAGCTGGCTTCATGCCTGAGTCAGAACTTGGCTGCCCACCCTGAAGCCCCACTGATTGCTGACTCACATGTAACCCCACAGATAGTCTCCTGAGGGTTGTTCTTGAGTTTATTGGGGAGTCTAAGCAAATTGTAAAAACATGGCAAGTCATATTGTGAAATGCATTGGCCTTTTCTTGTCTAACATATCCTACAGAGGGTGTAATATTTCACCAGTAGCCCACTAAAAAAGACCACTGTCAAAATCACAGCTGACATCATAATGGAAATCTGTCTTGCTGTCTGCTCCTTTTAATATATTCATTCGGAATGTCTGTGTGACCAGGAGAAAATGATCAGTGAGCGTTTTCAAGAGGAAGTGTGGCCTAGTGGAAGAGGCGTTGAACCATAAACACAAGCACGCCTGTTGAGCTCAGCCACTAATTCCCTGTGCAGTCCTGCATGAGTCACTAAATTTACCAGGTTCCCAGCCATGGAGGTATGGTCTACCTCATTACACTGTGATTTGTAAGTCACTTTGAATAAAATGCAAAATGCTAAAAACATTTAGGAAAACTGTGTTTTAACAATAAGTGCCCCTTTGTCAGTACCTCTGAAATTGAAAAGAGTCATTTTTTGTCATTAAAGTGTCCAGACAGGTGGAGGTTCACCAGAGCTGTTGTGGCTCCAGTGGGTATCTGGGGCAGTAGAGTTCACCTTACTGTTACTAGCCCAAATACTTTGTGTGCAGTTCTTGATGATCAAAACGATCCATTTCCATTGTGCCACCTTCCCACTGAGTGACTAATGTGTGGTGGGCTCCTTGTGGCCGCTGGTCTTTCTCTGAGTAATTTTCCACAAATCATTAATATCTTTGCAGACAGATTCTCGCCATGCAGATGTAAGAGCAAATTACAGTTTTCATTTTTTATAGTCTAGATGGTATATTGATTAAGAGTCTGTATGAGACATTAATCTGTAAAATATTATTGAGGTCGGAGGATTGAATATAACTAATAATTCATCAGTCTCTACTCCATGTTGTGCTGAAACCTATCTTTGCATAGGACAGGAATAAACTGCAGATGGAGTTGCCTGTCCATCACGGGGCACACAAAATTAGTTACTCTTTACTTTATAGAGCACCTTTCATAGCACACAATACAAGGTATTTATAAATCAAATAAGAAACACAGGACAAGAAGGAAAATAAAAAATAAATAAAAATAAAAGTAAGAGAAATTATTTGAAAGTATTAAAGCACTCTAACATGATCCCAAACATCATGGCATCCATTCAAAGTATAACACACTCATCCACCACAAATTGACAGACCTACTTCTTCCACCGCAGAATCGCAAGGAAATGAAGTCTGTGATGGTAGCTATAGACACAGGGCAGGGACCAACCCTGGACAAAATGCCAGTATATTGTATGTACACAGAGTTGACAATCTTTACTTTTACTTTATACAGCAACTTTCAAATGCAAAGAGTATGACAAGGCTGATCAATCGAGAATGACAATTCAAAGTAACTCAATATAACAAAAAAGATCTCCAAATAACTGACAGACAAAACATACTAGAAGATAATGAAGCATTTGAAAGTGGCTTGACATATTTTGACACCTAGTAAAAATATAAAATAAAAAAAAAATAAAAGTAACATTCTCAAATCTGCTTAATCCAGTTCAAGGCCACATAACATGGATCCTATGCTGGCAGCATCAGACAACTGGAAGGGACATGCCCTGAATAGAGTGACAGTATCTTGCCAGGCCAATTTGGAATTTCCAATTAACCTAACCCACATGTCTTTGAGGATGTAAGGGACTCAGATAAAAATCTCACACAGACATAGACCATACAGGCTCCACACAAATCACTGCCCACTGCAGGATCTGAACCCAGAACACTGTTTCAATGAATAAAGGGAACAGTCATTTGTCAATAACAGCCAACATTGAAGAACATTAGATTCATTTTTAACAGAGAGAACAGATGTTAAAATGCAAGAGTGACTTTTAGACAAGATTTAAATGATATGATCAGCAGGAAAGTACTATACTTAGGCTTAAAAAAGCATTGCGGCTGCACCTTAAATCTAACCTGCATGTCTTTATACCTTGGGTACTCCAGTTTCCTCCTACAGTCCAAAGATACATAGGTTTGGTAGATTGGCGATACTACTGTAAATTGGCCATAGTGTAAGGTTGATGTGTGTTTGTGTGTGTGTATTTGTATGCATGTGTTCGCCCTGCTATGAACATCCTGTCCAGGATTTGTTCTTGCCTTTTGCCCTGTCCTAGGTGGGATGACCCTCTTAAGGAGTAATCAGGTTAGGAAATGTCTGAGTAAAACTTTTGAATTGTAAGTAATTTTCTTCAGATGGATTACATATGAGTTGTCAATTATGATCTGAGTTTCAGTTCACTTCTGTTAAAGAAATACTTCACCAAAAAATATATATTTTTTTATTTATAAGTTATTCTACATTGTTTGAAGTGACAGCCAAGAAAAACAGAGATACCAGCATTTCTGGTACAATAGGCTTCAATGGAGACCCATCTTAAACAACAGCAACAATATCAAAACATCCACAAAAAATCTGAAATTACTTGTGTCACATAATCCAAATGTCAAGTATCCTGTCATATGCTCACAACGTGCAAAGCACATATACTTCGGGTAAAATATTATTAAATAAACCGGTTCCAGAAAATGCTCATGACAGAGAAGAACATCTAAATGGGATTGAGCATTTGAGTTGAAGATGGGTCTTTCCCCTCATTGGCAGAAGGATGCAGTTGACTGACTGTAATAATGTCCAATCACAACTGCTTTTCCAGCCCCAACTCCCCAGTGCATCAGACTTTGTAAAGTTGAGAAAGTTTATGTAAGTTGCCCTTCTAACCCGAAAGCTTTGCCCATTTCATATCTGTAATTGTCTCTGTTGTTTCCAACTATAATTTTTTTTTTCTTTTGATTTCTTAAGTCAAATTGTGCATTGATTAATACTATAACCACACAACTTCGGGGAACCAGGTTTGAATTCTCATTGGTTCACTGTTATTGTGGGGTTTCTATGTTGTATCTCTCAAACCCCCAGTGTTTGTGAGGTTTCCTTCCAAAGATTTGCACTAGTAGCACTAACTTGACTTAATCTGATGGACTGGCACCCATCCAAAGTTTGTTTGTTAGATGGCCTCTGACTCCCTCACAATGCTAAAAGTGTACTGAAAGAGAAATGGATACAATTTTAAAGTAAGCATCTGATTTCAAAACAGGGTATTTTTCATAGAGTAAATACTTGAGTCAAATAAGAAAAGCGGAATCAAGACTTACAGTATATTTGCTGAGAACTTAGTTACGAATGACTCTTCAGAGAATAGTGTTCTGAAATAACAAGAATGTCCATATAGTCACACAGACAGCGTCATTAAGACTGTCATTATGGTATGAGTGGTGATGGCAGAGATCTGAAATAAAATGTATTAATAGAGTTCTATAGATCAACTGATTTCAGACAGTTGAGGGGCAACGTTGTCATAGCATTTTCTGTAGGACCAGATTCAGGGCACCAGAGGTGCCAGTAATAGGTAAGGGGGTGTTGCTGCCACACTCCCTAGACTGCTAAAGTATTGCCTGTAGGTTAGCACTATTATGTATAATTCATCTCTTCTGTCTGTGTCAACTATTTTGTAAACTGACAGAACTTGGAGCAGGAAGGAGAGAATGAGTATCTAGCTTCTGGCTAGTTTGTTTTGTCAGTTTGATTCACACTCCACCCTGCCTCCAATGTAATAGACTGTCACCGCTTCTGATTGTTTATAGCACCTTTAATGATGAGTACCATTATAAATGAAACACAGGGTTTCAAAGCAGTGTGCCTATGCTCACAAGATAAAAGGTGTGAAGTGACACTGCAGTACTCTTAGAGATCACTGGCCACACTTACAGAACCATGGAAATTGTGGCAAAGAGGCTGATGATTTGGTATGGAAGGGTGTAAGTTCCAAACATGCTTCACAAGCCACTCCTCCATCTTTCTGCAGCCCCATGTGTACTCTGCACAAAAACTATTGAGATGGTGATGATGCTCACTGTGGAAGATGCCATTTACAGGAAAAAATGCCCTTCTCCATGACAGGTAGTGTCATTGAAGAAAATAATACTCAAAGCAAACAGTATTTGTGTCTTGGGATTGTAGATGGAGAGTGTTGCATTCCCGGAAGAGAGGGCCCACTGCTCATTATGTCTATAGGAATTGCATTGTTTGATTATTTTGCTACAGACTAGTAAGGTCTTGGCAACAGCAGCCATCAAGACCCTGTAGCCTCCCACTGCTGCCTTATTTATATGCTCTCTACCTCTGCTGCCACCTCAGTCTAGACCTTGCCGTCACCCTTTGGTCACTGAGCATGGTAACTATGGAAACAGTCCATGCAGCTTTTTCAGCTGGCCGACAGCAGCTATTCTAGCAAGGGCAAAGTTAATCAGGCTGATGATCCCGGCTCAGGTTTGTCCCAGTCGTTTATGAACACCTCACTATTGTTCTGATTATTGCGATCTTAATGACCTTTCAGTCTTAAGGTGTGCCAGCCGAGGTAGAGTTACGGGGCAAAGAGGTAATGTTGATGGATATGATATTCTGTTGTGGTGAGAATTGTGTGACAAAGAGCAGCTTGAGAAAGACACAGGGTATCCAGTTGTTATCAAAGATATGCATCGGGTTCAAACAGTGGCGGTTCTACATTAAATTGCTCCCCGGGCGAGACTCCCACCCGCCCCAAAAAAAATAACATGACAAAACTACACATTTTGTACACACCACACGTTTTATTGTAGTAATTCCGTCATTCCGTAACAGACCAATTTTTGCAAAATAAATAAATAAATAAATAAACTGCTCATAACTTAATTATACTCTGTACAAACCAATATTATTTAAGAAAAATATTTTAAATTATTAAGAATAATATACAAATAAAATATAGAATAAATCACACTAAAGAAAATTAAATTATTTCACTGCAGAACAGAAAACACAAACTGAAACTAAAATCTGACATTTCTGGCCTTTCTAGATGCAAAGTCATCAATAATGGCATCATATGAGATATGCTCCCCTACTGAATGATTAATGCTTATGACAGCAAGGCCAGTGAGCCGTTCCTGAGACATGGTTGACCTCAGGTATGTCTTGATTAACTTCAGTTTGGAAAAGCTCCTCTCTGCTTGAGCCACAGTCACTGGCAGGGTAAGTGCAATCCTGAGAGCAGTCCAAAAGTTGGGGTAGATCTCAGATAGATCCTTATCGTGCATGAAAGTGATAAGCTCAAGGAGGCTCATGGTTTTTGATGGCAGGTGAGGGAAGTTCTTGATTTCCTGCAAAAGTTCTCTATTGTCCAAATCAGAATGCCCTTCGAAGTGCAGTGTGGTACCTAGTGCATTGCACTGCTCTGCCAGCTCCTCATCTGCAAGACTAGGGAAATTTGTCAAAACCCCAAATTTGTTTTCCACATTTTCCAATGTGGTAAATCTCTCCGCGATGGCTGACAGGGCTGCATCAAGAACAACATTGAAGAATCCAATCTCCAACTTCCTAAGGGCATCACTGAAAGGCTCATCATGTGATTCATATGAGAAGTGGCGCTTTGTGGACCTCAGCCTTTTTTGTTTCAAAACAGCTTCCACATTCATTTCTTCACAAATGTCTTTGGCGCCATCTGTGCAGTCACAAAGCCACTTGCCCTGTAGCTCTGGAGACCTTGCTCAGTCTTCTTCAAAGATTCACAGCTAGGTCGACATGCATATTTGGAGACTGCATGAGTTTGCTGACATGCTGTATTGCAGATAGCATGTCATACCAAACAAGATGCTGAAGCGGTACGGAGGAACAATTAGCTCCTTGGTTAATTTACTGCCTCAAATTATATGCTTTGTCACGTAACAGAGTTATAGCAAATGGAAAATGTTTGTCTTTTACATGATCTACACATATGTAAATTACACTGGCTATTTACAGTAGCCAACACAAACAATGGAAATAAATAATAACTGTACTTGCAACAGTTTTGTTGCAAAGCAAAATTTTGTGGTTAAATTTAATTAGATCTCGTGTTGTATACACTGCTGAAAAAACAATAGAACCCTGCCCAAAAATAACAGAAAATGCAATGGATTTAATGGTTATAATGGGAATTGTATTGGTTTTAATGGTAAGTATAACAGTGTCTGCTGGTATATGATGGATTCTATTGGTGGGTGGGATGGTAAATCCTATTGGAAAAGTGCCCAAAACACACTACAATAAGGAATTTTGTAATAGTTTCACTGGAAAAAAGTTAATGGTTCACAATGGTATTTAATAGAAACCATTAGAATTTCTGTGATGGCTTTTACTGTGTTTTTTTTTTTTTTTTTAGCAAGGTAAGCATAGCATGCATGCATCATAAGCAAGAAGGCTAACAAAGTAAGAGTTAACGTTATACCACTAATTAACACAATGACATGAATACCTTAATCATACAGAGAGAATATTGTTGCATAGCTACCTTTATCTTTTGCCCGTTTCTCCTCGTCATCTTTTCTTTTTTTCCTAAATTGGGCACCTGTGTTTACTAAGTAATCGGCAATCAACAGATTTCCCATCAATCCCCCAACGCTGTCACTCACGACCAGAAGTCAAGACTAAACCAATTCACCTCCACGTCATAATTGTTTTTTATTACCTATTTTTATTAGCCATTTCACACAATTAAATAAATAAATAAAAATGTGCCAATTATTGGTCTGTCACAAACCGACACTCGTGAGTAACATTTTTAGAAAGTTCAAAAAGAAACGCAAATCGCAAAGCGTCTGTGTGCCGAGTCGAACAAGCTTTTGCAGAATACATTAACTGACAAGAGGCTGGCCCGCACTTTCCGAGTTTTGGTAGTCGTGATTCGTCAGTTCTTGGTAGCCGAGCGAGCCGTCATTGGTCAATTCTTGGTAGCCGAAATGGGTCGCGATTGGTTAATTCTTGGTAGCCGATCACGGGCCGCGATTGGCCGTGCTTTCAATTCTTGGTAGAATCTTGGTAGCGGAGAACGATCCGATTGGTTCTCGCTACCAAGAATTACCTCGACTCACAGCTGCACAGAGGGCGCCAGCTCAGCTTCTGTGCGGCTCCTTCAGCAGCAGGGGCGGCGCAGGTATCATAGATAATAGAAAACCGCTTAGCGGGACAGATGATTTTTTTCCTCCAAGTTCGTGTACGCCCACGTGTCATGAAAAAATGCCGCCCCGGGCGGCTGCCCCGTCGCCCATGCCTAAAACCGCCACTGGGTTCAAATGAAGAGTAAACCAAACTGAACTAAAACTCTTACTTCCCTTACATCCTTATCCAGTATGATTTGGTTTCTCAAGCCCGAGCACTACCTGTTTGGATTCTGCATATTCTTTCTGTCTCAAGGTACTTTGGCTTTCCTCCCACTTCCCAAACATATGTTTGCTCACACAGTATGATTGAGTATGGATGTGTGTAAGAGTGTGCTCTGTGATGAACTAGTGTCCTGTTTAGCATAGATTCCTGACTGGAAAAACTGTACTGCTAGAATAGATCACACAGCCATAAACTGAATAAGTGAGTTAGAAGGTTACACAGATTTAAGAGACAGTGAAGAACTTCAGCCTTGTGAAATGTTGTGGTTGTGGTTTGGAGGAGAGGCGCCTAAAACTTCACTGACTTATGCTTCATTTCCAATACATTATTTTCTGAAGCTTCCAGCTGTGTAATTTCACAATTCAGATGGTCCCTGCCTCATTGGTGGAACCTGTGCCAACTTTGAAAGGCCTCTTTAATGCCACAGTGACATTGCAGTCACTGGTGTACCAACTTTATTGTCATCCAAATGCCTTTTCCCCCTACACCATTTCTAAAAATTCAGTTAATTGTTTGAATTCATTTTGACTATTTTGACTTGTGCAGTACTAACTCTTTATGCAAGATGAAGTGTTGCAGACTGCAGACAAAATGCAAACACATATTGACATAAAAATTTGGATCTGTGAAAATGCATTACATATAGACAGTTTATAATTGGTAGAAATGAGCATGGCAAAAAATAGAAATAACATTATCCAGCCTTGCTTAAACCAATTCAGGGTTGCATGATCCTGTTCTAGTAATATCATGTGTAAAGGAGAAGTCAACAATTAATAGGATTGCTGACCCCCTCATGCACAAACTTTTTTGTAATTAGTTTAAAGTGGTCAGTTACAATAACCTTCATGTCTTTGGAAGTGTGATGAAATCAGAATACCAGAAGAAAAATTCACATAGCCATAGACAGAATGCGGAAAGACCTCATTGATAACAATGAGGTACTGAATTTAAACCCAGGATACTGGATCCATAAACCAATATCTTTTTCAAATGCACCACTGTGCTACTCATTACATATCTATCCATTTTTAAATCCATCTAATACAATTCAGGGTTGTGAGGCAAATCTGCAGAATTCTGTGCTAGTCTGGAAGCAACTCAGTATGGAACAACAGCCCATCTCAAAGCACACTCATTCACACCAAGACAATTTATACTTGTAGTCATCAATTAACCTAATAGCCTATCTTATGTCTAAATTCAGATCAGGAATAAAAGTTGGGCTACCTGGAGAAATAAATTACAAAGGAATGGGGGAGGAGACGCTGACTTCACATGGAAAATGACTGGGTTAGGAATTTAAACCCAAGACTCACCTACTGTTTGGCAGCAGCACTAACAAAACCTTCTCAAACCCATTTAATCCTCTCACATGTGGCCAATTTGGAATATGTAATTAACCCATAAATTATGTAACTTCTGGAAAACCATGACAAGCTGTTCTCCATGAGATCAACAGTAAAATGGTATACTATACCATTCTAAAACATGCATAGTGTGATTCAGATTTGCATAGGGAAGTAACCAACCCTGGACAGGGTGCCAGTCCATTGCTGATCCCAATCGAACACACTCTGATACTCACACAGGGCCAATTGAGAATAATCACTTAACACACATATCTGCAGTACCAGAGGAAACCCCATGCAGATACAACAAGAATGTGTAAACTCTACATAGAAGAGATCCAGGCACAGTATTTGAACCCAGGACTCTGAACTAATGTGTATCAATACAACAAAAAATGTAACCTCAGAAACTGTAGAAGGCTGCTTATTTAACATAAGAATAGATTGGCCATGTGACAGCAGACCAAAACTGTAGTTTAATCCAAGAATGCTGAGTGTTCAAACTATTTATGTGGAGACCATTGTGGACTTGCATGAGAGGCAATTCTTGACACTCAGGATCAATTCATGTTATGGAGGCCCAGTAGAACCTGCCCTGTATCCAGCTTCAAAAACGGTGATGAAGCATAGAGAAGCTCCCAGGACTTAGATGGTCATTCAAGACAGTACAAGATCTGTACGTTACCATGTGAATGTGTAGTTGACTTTGAACAGAATGACACCTCTTCTGTCAATTCAACAATCCCACCCTTTCCTGCTTCTCTTTTGTTGCAGTCTCCCCCGTGCTATAAGCACTGCACTAGATACACTTTGTGTGCATATTTGAGAATTCTCAACACCAGTAAAGCCTGCTCTGCTGGAGACTGAAGAGAATGAGTCAGGGTATGCCATATATTTGAAGTTCAGTAATATGCCAACTTTCTATGCTCTGTACGATTTCTAGTGTAGCATGGTGACAAGACATGCCTCCTTTCATTTATTTTCTGGTGCCATTGTATATGTGCCAGGAGTATCAGAAAGTCTTCCTAGTCATGTCAGCTGTTTCAACATATTTAAAGAGATGTGTGATAGGACAAAGTGTGCCTGTGACATAGAGGCAATAAGTAATAAAAAGTGGAACTAATATGGAGATATGTAACCATATTTGGACTGAGTTGGTTTGATAATACAAGGATGTGATCCGCTAATTTTTTAAGGTTCATATAAACATTTTCTTATGATTTGTACTCGATCCCTACATTTATAGAGGTCATGCTTTGAAATGGCATGTAATTAAATGCTCAGATATACCACAACATCCATCTTCAGGCTTTCTTAAACAAGTTCAGGATCATGGGAGGCCAGAGCCTGTCTTAGCTGGGAGTCCATCACAGGACACACTTAACCCACACTCTCACTATCACTATCAGAGTCACTAATTTATCAAGAATACATGTCTTTAACTCATTAACTGCCACTGTGAGAAGATAACCAGATCACAAAGAGAAAAACTAATGCATACATAGGAAGAACATGTGAACTCGGAGACAGAGACCAGGCTGGAATTCAAACCCAGGACTTCGGAGCTATGAAGCAGCAGCAGCAGCATTAACAAGTACAGCACAGTCCTACATGTGCATTACATAATGATTTACATAAACTAGGGTAATAATGCTGAAGGAAGAGTCCGTTTACTGTTGGTACTGCCATCTGATCATCTATAGCCCTTCCTGCCCATGCCAGTAGATGTTTCTTTACTTCTTTAATATTTTTTTGATTTTGCC
>NW_024385756.1:0-17500 GCF_016835505.1 Polypterus senegalus
AAATAGATATAATCATATATATTTATGATTGTCAGAATATAACAGAATGATTTTGTTAGAGGGATATATATAACATGCTCTGTGAAGTGAAATTTCTTTTTGTGCCACTTATTGACAGTTTTGTATGTTGGAGTGTAAGACCTCAAAAAAAATGTACAAACAGGCCCAAAAATGGTCTTACTCTAGACTACCAGCCCATAACCAATTCTTGCAGGCTTCTTCCTGCCCAGATCCGAAATGGGAAACTGGTTTTAAAGTCCAAAAAGAATTTGAAAAATACAAAACATGCCTTACAAGTGATGAATGTTACTATGAGACTCTAGCTTGTTGAGACAATATTGAACAATTCCAAAAAAGAACAAGAAGAGCAAAATACATTTTCCTTAAAGACAATCCAAGGTAAGTCCTAATATAAAATTCAAATTCAGTAATCCAATAACAGACTCAAAAAAATCCACAAAACCAGAAAAATCAAAAGAAAAGAAATTCTTAAAATAAGCAATGCTATCAACACTCAATGATCCACTTATGGAAATCCTCCATGTGACCTAAATGCAGAGGCAGAAGCAGGATTCAAAAGCAGCAACAACAAGGTGTCCCCGCCTCCTGGGGGGTTCTACCCACACAATGCAAGGTTTAGTGGAACATTTAAAGACATAGTATACAAGTGAAATATAACAAAACCTAAGAGAAATTGCAAAGAAACATGAAAATGATTTAAATAACAATAAAATACACACAAGCTTGAAAATAAGCCCTGGCTGAAACATAACAAATGGCAGTGCATCCAAAGCTCATCTTTTAAGCATGACCATAGCAAATAAGAAAGAAAAATAAAGACCCATAAAGCAGCACTTGTTTTGTTATACTTGTACACCAACATATGTTCCGTGAGCGACACGGGCATGCTCAAAAAATAGACGTGTAATGCCACGAAAAGTGCACGCAGGCACTTCAGTTCGCAAGCATTGGTACGAGAATGCAGTCACAAGTATGCTGCAGAGCTATAGTGTGTCTTTATGTGAAAACAACAGTGTCAGATGGGGAGGAGGATAGTAGGGAAGGATCCTGAACACGACTGAGAGAATGAAAATTGAATAAAAAAAAAAATAATAATCTTTACATGTATCATAAATTACACTGGCTGTTACACACTGAAATCAAATGTATGTTTTTATTCTAAAATAGTAAGAATAAGAGCAGTTTACTTCTCAAAACTGAGTCGTGCAGGATCAACTCATGACCTTTTGATTACTAGTCAGCAGCTGATACTATTACGCTACCATGGCAGTTGTATTAAGTATGTGTCAATGTGGCATGCTAAGACGGCTTTTTTTCTGCAGTTATATTTTTGAATAAATGCACACTTGTTCTGTTATATTTGTACCTTTTGTGAAAGTGTTTTTTTGATATTTGGACTTCAGGCTTCATACATTATATAGTTTATGCCTACATTTTGTCATTTACTACTACAATATGAAAAACGTTTCTGTTTTAAAAATGTGCTTACACGGTTTACTGTAGAAACAGAACACACGTGAAATGCGTGTATTCCAAATAATGATCTATTATTTCCACTCTAAAACTCCACTTCACCCCAGATAATCAATCAAGGCATGAGCTGGGAGAAGTTTGTGCACGTTCTAAGTCGGTAGGGGATGGAATAGCCGGCTAATTGCAGCTTTTCTTTTATCAGCACATTTAGATTAACAAAAGACGCTGGCGGAAAGGTGAGAACGGTTTTAAGACGCGATTTAAGGTGGGACGGATCTATGAGTTTTTTCATAGGCTCTGGTAATTCTAGTGTTAAACGATACTTTTGATCACTTTGTAACAGAGTTAAAACTGCTGTAACGGAGTTTAAATTGCTGGTATGCCAGGTCTGAGCTAACATTAAATAAAGCCGTGGACATCGCGAGATCGCACGAGATATCACAAGCACAGCTGAGAAGCTTCGATGCATGTACTCCGAACGGCTCACGTGAACTGACTTTGCAGGACTGGGAAAGGTTAAATTAAGTTCATAGACATGCTACCGCTAAATATTCGCAGGCAAATCCACAACTTAATACCGGAAATGCCTGTTAAACATCTTAGATTCACGAGTACCGATTTGGGTAGTGAACATTTCGATGAATGAAACCTGTTATCTTTACAACAGTTGACAAACACGGAATATAACGAACACAACACATCCTCCAAATACGAACCTGATTGAAAGAAGTAATGATAATCAAATCCTTGCTAACAGCAACACTCGTAACAGTGACAAAACTATTACATTGGTATATCTATACTAATAAAAGGCAAAGCCCTCACTCACTCACTCACTCACTCACTCACTCACTCACTCACTCACTGACTCATCACTAATTCTCCAACTTCCCGTGTGGGTGGAAGGCTGAAATTTGGCAGGTTCATTCCTTACAGCTTCCTTACAAAAGTTGGGCAGGTTTTATATCGAAATTCTACGCGTAATGGTCATAACTGGAAGCAGTTTTTCTCCATTTACTGTAATGGAGATGAGCTTCAACGCCGTGGGGGCGGAGTTTCGTGTGACATCATCACGCCTCCCACGTAATCACGCAGTACATAGAAAACCAGGAAGACCTCAAAAAAGCGCTCAAGAAAACATGCATTATATAATTGAGAAGGCAGCTAAACAATAAGAAGCGAAGCGAAAGTGACATATACAACCATATTGATGAGTTCTGCTACTGAAACAAAGCACGATGTAAACCTACACTTTAAATTAAGTTCATAGACAGGCTGCCGCTGGCGTTTGTAATTTAGTGCCTGCCCATATAAGGCCGTCCGTCAGCGGCAATCCAATAGCAAACTGCCACGGGTAAATATTCACGGGTGAAGGACTGTGCTTATGGAGAGGAAGATGAGATGGTCAGGGTGGTGTTTGACACAAACTCAGCTAAACTGCGAGAGAAAGTTTTAAGTGCCAGGACTAAGGTAACATTAAATACAGCCATGGACAAAAACCGAATTACACAATTGAAAAGGCAGCAAAAAAATGAAGCGCCTCATACATACAAGCATATTCATAAATCCAACTACTGCGGAAACAAAGCACACGTTGGAAAAGTCAATGTCCCGCTAAAGGAAGACAGTGTAAAAACCCGTGCATGCAGTGTGTCAGGTCTCAGATAAAGAAGAAGACGAGCTGTTTATTGATGCAGTAAGAAACGAATCGATGAAAGACACCTGTCATCTTTACAACGATTGACAAACACGGAATGTAACTTGAACACAACACATCCTACAAATACGAACCTGATTGAAAGAAATAATGATAATCAAATCCTTGATGACCGCAACACTCAGTAACACTCACAAAACAAATACTGTATATTGACAGTCATGTTACGTTATTTTAAAATGTTCCCATTTCTTTTCTAGCTTTTTAACACACTACTCTCAGTGATACGCTGGTATATATATATGTATATATATATAACCCGATCTACATACTCGAATAATGGATACTTTATTCGCCATCAATGATTGTTTTGGTAAAGCCATACTCAGTGTATTCATTAGATGAACGGTAAAAAAGTAAGGGCGAGGGGAGGATGACTAATTGAGGCATGCAGGCTGTAGTGCGCCAACTCTATCTGAATTGCGCGATCACATTTGAAAAAATATATCTTTTCAAGTTCTATTTAGTCCATATGTGTCAAACTCAAGGGTCGCGGCCACATCCGCCCGGCGTAATTATATCCGCCCATGAGATCATTTTATATACTGTATTATTGTTATTAAAGCCCGGTATATGAAGCGCTGGTAACACAATAAACTACAGATCCCATAATGCAACGCTAGCTCACACGATGCTGAAGAGAAAAGTTGATTCTGAAAATAGAGCCTTTAAAACCGATGGGAGGCTGAGTATATGTTTACTGAACCCGTGTGTCTCATTTGTGGAGCTATTGTGGCTTTAATTACAGAATTTAATCTAAGACGGCACTATAAAACAAAAAATCAGGGTAACCTGAAAGACCTGAATGCAATGCAGAAGATACAGAAAGCAGAAGAATTAAATAAGAATCTGACACTTCAGCGGACGCTTTTACCGTGCACAATCACAAAGTGATTTCAATTGAGGCTGCTTTTATGGGAGACACAACCACTTGCCCCACTTTCCCTGTTACCAAGTAATGTTAAACCAAGTCGTCACTACGGTGTTCCCAAATACGCACTTTGCTGATAAACTGAGCGCACTGAGTTTGCACGGTGCTTTGGTGACTTTGAAGAACAAAAAAAGTCCGTCTACATGCGGCTCGAACCTTGTGCATGTTTGGTAGCACATATCTGTGTGAGAAGCTCTTCTCAGTGATAAAGACTAACAAAACAGCACACAGGAGTCGCCTCACTGATGAGCACCTGCAATCCATCCTGAGAATCTCCACAACACAGAACCTCACAGCAAACAGAAACGAACCTGTGGCCAAAAAAAGATGCCAGGCGTCCAGCTCTAAAATGACATATGAGCAAAGACAACTGAATGATTTGATTTGTTATTGCTGAAAGGAACACATTTTATTTATATTTCCAGGTTTTGTTATGCAGCATGTTCATATTTGAATTTGTATAATTTTGACAGGATATATTTTTATGGAGAGCAAAATCTTTTGGGATATTTAAAATCTAAAGAGTAAAGAAATTTGAATGTTTGTTCTTTTAATGTTTACTTTATTTCTAACTTGTATAATTTAGACAGGATATATTTTTATGGAGAGCAAAATATTATAAGTTGTTTAAGGTTTGAGTTGATTTATTCAGGAATAATATTCCTGTCTGTTTTTACCATTCCTACCAAAGATATTTCTGTCGACTAAATAAAAATTCCTTCTATTTAAAATTTAAATAGAACTTGAACAAATACTGATAGTTCATAATATCCACGCAGACTTGCAACGTAAGAGCGGAGTTATCCGTTTTAACAAGCAGCGTATTGCACTGATACGAAATAGCTGTGTGTGTATATATGTAGATATGTATGTATATGTATATATATGTTTATATATGTGTGTGTGTATGTATGTATATATATGTATTTGTGTGTATATATGTGTGTGTATGTATGTATGTGTGTATGTATATGTATGTATATATATATGTAGATATATATATGTATGTGTGTGTGTGTAAATATATATATATATATATATATATATATATATATATATATGACAGCAACACTCATCACTCACAACAGTGACAAAACAATTACATTGACAATCATGTTACGTTATTTTCAAAATGTTTCCTTTTCTTTTCATTGCTTCTTTAACACACTTTTCTCCTCTGCGTAAGCTGGTATTTTTTAGTATATATATATATATATATATATATATATATATATATATATATCTATCTATACTAATTAAAGGCAAAGCCCTCACTGACTGACTGACTGACTCACTCACTCACTCACTGACTCAACACTAATTCTCCAACTTCTCATGTAGGTAGAAAGCTGAAATTTAGCAGGCTTATTCCTTACAGCTTACTTACAAAAGTTAAGCAGGTTTCATTTCGAAATTCTACACGTAACGGTCATAACGGTCAACAACGCCTGCCATGTTGAACTTTCTTATTTATGGCCCCATCTTCACGAAATTTGGTAGACGGCTTCCCTGCGCTAACCGAAACCGATGTACTTACTTATTTCGATGGTATGACGCCACTGTCGGCCGCCATATTGAACTAATCCAACGTCACCAATTTTCCAACTTTCTGTGTAGGTAGAAGGCTGACCCGATCTTCACGAAATTTGGTAGGTGGCTTCCTGTGCTAACCATAACCGATGTACGTACTTATTTCGGTGGTATGACGCCACTGTCGGTCGCCATATTGAATTTTACAAACGTCACTAATTCTCCAACTTCCCGTGTAGGTAAAAGGCTGAAATTTGGCAGGCCCATTCCTTACAGCTTACTTAGAAAAGTTAAGCAGGTTTCATTTCGAAATTCTACGCATAACGGTCAACAACGTCCGCCATATTGAATTTTCTTATTCATGGCCCCATCTTCACGAAATTTGGTAGGCGGCTTCCCTGCGCTAACCGAAACCAATGTACATACTTATTTCATTGATATGACGCCACTGTCAGCCGCCATATTGAACTTTCCAACGTCACTAATTCTCCAACTTCCCGTGTAGGTAGAAGGCTGAAATTTGGTACTTAGTTCGGTGGTATGATGCCACTGTCGGCTGCCATATTGAACTTTAACGGAAACCAATGTACGCATTACTTATTTCGTTGGTATGACACCACGTCGCCGCCATATTGAACTTTCCAACGCCACTAATTCTCCAACTTCCCGTAGGTCAGAAGGCTGAAATTTGGCTGGCTCATTCCTTACAGCTTACTTACAAAAGTTTAGCAGGTTTCATTTTGAAATTCTACGCGAACGGTCATAACGCCAACAACGCCTGCCATGTGAACTTTCTTATTTACGCCCCATCTTCACGAAATTTGGTAGGTGGCTTCCTGAGCTAACCAAAACCAATTTACGTACTTATTTCGGTGGTATGACGCCACTGTCGGCCGACATTTTGAACTTTCCAACGTCACTAATTCTCCAACTCCCATGTAGGTAGAAGGCTGAAATTTGGAAGGCTCATTCCTTACAGCTTACTTACAAAAGTTAAGCAGGTTTCATTTCGAAATTCTACGCGTAACGGTCATAACAGTCAACAACAACCACCATGTTGAACTTTCTTATTTATGGCCCCATCTTCTCGAAATTTGGTAGGCGGCTTCCCTGCACCAACCGAAACCAATGTACGTACTTCTTCGGTGGTATGATGCCACTGTTGGCCGCCATATTTAACTTTTGAACTTTGTTACTTATGGGCCCACCTTCAAGAAATTTGGTACACGGGTTCTCAACGCTAACTGAATCCTACTTACGTACATATATACGTCCATAGCCTGCAGCTCGGCCACCGTGTGAGGTGGCGTTGGGTCCCATCCCAACGCCTCCCACGTTGTTGGCTGCCTGCCTATATAAGACCGTCCGTCGCTCCGGTCTCTACATTCCCTTCCTTGCTTCGCCATGGGATTCACGTCTCCCTACTGATAACTACAGCCTTTTTGTTTAATCCACAGCTTCTCCGCTGTTTTATTGTTTGTTTATTACAATTATAGTTATTGTATAGGTATTTTAAACTTACTTTACATTTCTCAGGTACCCATTTCCTTTATCATTCTAACCCCCATTACCATGTCTATCGAGGTGATCACTATCGATCAAAGAACTGTCACTTACCGAGTGGTTTACATGCCCGAGATGGCACCTACCTTTTCCATTCTCTTTGTTACATATTGCACGCCATATCAGGCTCACTCTTGATATGCAGAGGAACATTGTGTCTTATGTATTGAATGACTGGGACAGGTTCAAGGTGTGGACTGATGACGGTACAGGAGATAATTATACTACACAGGAGCACTAGAAGAGTGAAATGCTTAAGCCCTTCAACTATGGTTCTGCATGTGAGTTGATGGCTGCCGCTGAATTGTTCGGTTGTCACTTTCAAGTGTACCGAAATGGCCAAATATTTTACACCTAAACATCTTAGATTCGCAGGTGACGATTTCAGTAGTGGACACTTTGATGTTTATGAATGTTTAAACTCTCAAAAGCTGGTTGTGATTTTATCGATGAAACCGGTTGTGTGCTTACAACGTTTGACAGATGCTGAATGTCACTTCAACACAACAAACCCTGCAAATACCGTCGTAATTGAAAGAATCCATGAAACTGAAACCGATTAAAGAGTAAGCTTAGCGCATAGCTTGGTCATGTTACAGCCGGAGGGCCGAACTGACAACATGGTATACAAAAAGATCCTTAACAAATAATTTTTGGCATATTTTCACTCAGTTTAAAAAGGTTTAATTTTTTTCTTAATAAAAGTTTTAATGCAGTACTTCGCCGCTGCGAAGCGCGGTTATTTTTGCTAGTATATATATATATATATATATGTATGTGTATGTACTGTATATATATATATATATATATGTGTATATATATATATGTTGATATGTATATGTATATATATATGTATATATGTGTGTGTGTGTATGTATATATGTGTTGTGGACGCTGGCCCGGACACAGACAAACAGACATGTTGTTCTTCACCACACACTGTTTATTTTCACTAATATTTACAATAATTACATGCACTTTCAACCCCAGTGCCTCCAGCACCGATTCCCCAAAGCACAGTCCTCACAGTTTCACTGTATTTCTCCTGGCCGCCTCCCGTCCTCTCTCCAGCTCTGTCCTCTTCCACCCGATATCCACTGCTTACTGGAGGGTGGCGGCCCCTTAAATGGGAACCCGGATGGGCTCCAGCTGCTTCCCGCATCAGTCCTGGCCACACCCCAGTGTGGCGGAAGTGCCGGCTGCGCACCCGGAAGCCATCCAGGTGTCCCCTGTCGTCTTCCCCCCAGCACTTCCTGGTGTGGCGGAAGTGCTGGGCTCCAGGTTCCTCAGGCACCTGGGCGCCGCCTGGCGTGGCCACGGGCCCCTACAGGGTTGGGTTTCCAAGCCCTCTACCCGTGGCCCCCAATACAACCAGGGCGATCGCCCCCTCGCGGTCTGGAGGAAGCACAAGCCCTCCTGAGCCTGTCCGGGGACCACACGGGATATTCCGGCATCGGTCGCCGCCTGGCGGTGGCCACGGGTACCTACAGGGCTGGGCTTCCAAGCCCTGTACCCGAGGCCCCCAGCATAACCAGGACGGACGCCCCCTCGCGGTCTGGAGGAGGCACAAGCCTCCTCTGGTCCTCCTGGCTGGAGCCCGCCGGGACCACAGTGTATATGTATGTATGTGTATACATATATATATATATATAGTATATATATACAGTAATCCCTCGCTATATCACGCTTCGACTTTCGCAGCTTCACTCTGTCGCGGATTTTATATGTAAGCATAATTAAATAAATAACACAGATTTTCCGCTGCGCGGGTTCTACGGACAATGGGTCTTTTTACTTCCTGTACATGCTTCCTCAGTTGGTTTGCCCAGTTGATTTCATACAAGGGACGCTATTGGCGGATGGCTGAGAAGCTAACCAATCAGAGCACGCAGTTAAGTTCCTGTGTGCTGAATGCGGTGTTAACCAGGAAGTCTCGTCTCGCTCATTCAGCATCAACGTGTTTCGCTGTGTAAAGAGTTAACTTTTGTGCTCTTTTGTGTTTCTTTGCGCATAGTCAAGCCCTTCATTATGGCTCCAAAACGATCTGCTCCTGCTACTGCTTCAGGGGCTGTGCCCAAGCGGCAACGGAAGATGTTAACGATTGCCGAAAAGGTAAAAGTTTTGGATTTGATGAAGGGAGGGAAAAGCTACACCGCTGTAAACAGCATCAATGAGGCTACGATTCTTTTTATTTAAAAGTAGGAAAGGAATATAAGATCTACGGCCGCAGTGTCCTTTTAACCAGGGTGCAAAATGAGTTGTAAGTGGATGTAATAAGGCAGTAGTCTGGATGGAATCTGCTTTAGGGATTTGGACTGAAGACTGCCGGAGGAACAACAACGGCGGTGCTACACAGTCGCCTGAAGTGGCTCCTTTAGAAGGGCTGTAACGCTCTCCTTTGTTGTGCAGTAAAATTAAACTCGTTATCAGACAAGTCATCGTGTCATTGTTGGTGAGTAACCATAATTCATTTTCTACTACTAGAAACTACTTAGTACATGTATGTACATTTAGTGTCACTGTACACACATTTACTGTATACAATTTTTCTTGCATTGTATGTATGTATTGCTGGTGGCCTGTCTATCGTAATGGCTGTAACATATTTGATATCGGAGACACTCGATATCTTTAAAATAATATTTAGGTTTTACTGAATAATAATTTCAATGAATCTTACCTAATATCTAAGGGAATACAAAGGGATTATGCTGTATAACTGTGCAGGGAATATTTATAAACAGTGTGGGAGAGTTTATAAGGGCTTAAAATATATAAAAATAACCATACAAACATATGGTTTCTACTTCGTGGATTTTCACCTATGGCGGGGGGGTCTGGAATGCAACCCATGTATCAAGGAGGGATTACTGTATATATGTATGTGAGTATATGTATATTTATGTATGTGTGTGTGTGTATATATATATGTACAGTATGTATGTGTATGTATATATATATGTATGTGTGCGTGTGTATGTATGTATGCATGTGTGTTTGTATGTATGCATGTGTGTGTGTATGTACAGTATGCATGTGTGTATATATATATATATTTATATATACATATATATGTGTATATGTATATATGTAGATATGTATGTATATGTTGTGACAGAAAGGGGCGCTATCGCCCCTTGAACCCCTGTCCACGACTCCAGACACCAGGTAAAAGTCCACAAGTTGACTTTATTTAATTGCCACAGTGCACCAAGCACCTTCTCCTCCACTATACTTCCCCGGCCACCTTTGCACTTTTATGGCCCTTTTCCACTTTGTCAGGAGACCTCTTTGAATTTTAGAGATCTCCTGTTTAATCTGGGTTTGTCCACAGTCTGGGTCTCTATTAAACAAAGAGAGCCGAGCCCTTTACTGTCTGCACCCGCTTATTTTTATAATTGACCGTGGCGGTGTCTTTAGGGCCGCCTTGCTCCGGGAGTCAGCACTATCCAGCTGCCCCGGCTCGAGCGATGTTTCCCCCGACCGGTCTGTCATTGTTCCAACCTCACTTGTAGGGCACGCCGTGTACTGGCACCCGCTACTTATTAAACGCGGGCCCGGATCACACCGCGTCCCTCTATTATGTACGATACGGGTCTCGTTTACCTGTATCGCCGCATTCGTCATCATGGGAGGCTCTGCACCAAATCGCCGCACGTAGGCCCTCACCTTCTCCAATGGCTCTCTGGCTGCTGCTCCCAACTCCTCAATGATCTTCTCAATGGTTGTCAGGACCTGTAAGAAACTACTTACGGGCTCGATTAAGTGTTCGAGTTCCCGCAAGTCAATACTATTATTTACTTCGGCTGGCAGAAGACTCACTTCCCTGTTCTTCATACCTGCCGACTGGGAGCAAATGAGCACGTCCACTTCTGGCACATGCTCAGGAGTGTCTCGCGGAGGCTTCTGGGATTTGGAGTTCTCTGAGGCCGAGGATCAGGTCGTCTCTTTCAGCGGACTGCGGTCTGTCTTTTTTAATTTATCGACATCCCGAACAGCCATTTCCCGACCCTCCTTACCTTTTCGGGTGAGTGTGCTTCGCCTCCCCTTCCTCTTCGGAATATCCAAGTCCTTTCTTCGGCTCAAGACGCAAACAGCGGACGCAGACCTCCTCCTTCCCAGAAAGCATCGGGTTTGCTTCCATGTCCCTCGCTGGCTGCCGTCATGGAAGTCATCTCCCAGGTGCTCTGGCTTCGACAGGAGCGTGCCATCATCGTCGGGGCAGTCTTCTTTTCCCCGCGGAGCCTCCAGGTGATCATCTCCGAGGTACATGCACGGAACAAAGTGAGTTATTATAAACGGATTTTCAGTAACGTTCCCGGCACATACCTCAGAGCGATCGTTGGTTCCTGGAGGTTTCTCCGGACTTGTAAGGCCGCTCCGTGACTCCTCCCGAGCGTCAGCCATTGCACAAAAGGCTCTTCCGCTGGCGTTGTCACTCTGTTTGCCCTTCCTCTTCCCCATTTTGGACTTGGAATTTTCAGGTTCTGGCGATGTTGTGGTGATTCCTGATGCCGTTGTCTTTTCAGGGTTCGCTGTCCACAGAATTTTATATTCAGGTTCTCCGCGATAGACGCTGGAGTATCCTGCCAACTACACCACTGTGACAGATAGGGGGCGCTATCGCTCCCTTGAACCCCTGTCCACGACTCCAGACACCAGGTAAAAGTCCACAAGTTGACTTTATTTAATTGCCACAGTGCACAAAGCACCTTCTCCTCCACTATACTCATGCAAATACAATAAATCAATCCTCCAACTCCCAGACGCTTTGCCACCCTTCCACCCAGTTCAGCTCTCCGTCTGGGAGCTCTCACAGTCCTTTTATATACCCTGACCCGGAAGTGTTCCCAATCCCCAGTCTGTGTGATCCTGTATCACTTTTGGGTCAGGTAAAAGTTCTTTTCTTCACCCTGGAAGCCCGTCACTCTTCCTTTCACGAACTTCCGGGTCATAGGGCACAAATAAGTCTTTGGTCCTCCCTGCAGCTCCCTCTTGCGCCCCTGTGGTATCCAGCAGGGTCTTGTATAAAAACTACATGACTCCCTGCTGGTCTTCGGGGTACCTCCATACTGCAGGGAGGGCTCCATCTATGCCTGGAGGTATTGGCCAGGATGACAAGTCGGCCACATCTCACAATGTACATATATGTTTATATATGCGTGTGTGTGTGTTTCTGTATATATATATATATATATATATATATATATATATATATAAGCAACACTCATAACAGTGACCAAACAATTACATTGTCAATCATGTTATGTTATTTTTAAAATGTTTCCTTTTCTTTTCATTACTTTAACACACTACTTCTCCGCACACATACACATATTTATATATATATATATATATATATATATACACACACACATACACACATATATATATATATACACACACATACGTATATATATATATATGTGTGTATATGTATGTGTGTATATATGTAGATATATATGTATATATGTACTGTATATATATGTGGATGTATTTGTATATACAGTATATATATGTATGTATGTGTATATGTGTATATATATATGTGTGGGTATATGTATATATGTAGATATGTATGTATATGCATATATGTATATGTATGTGTATATATGTAGATATGTATGTATATGTTGTGAACTGGGACCCGGACACAGGCAGACGGACAACATAGTTCCACCACACACCATTTATTTACAATAATATGTACAAATTCGTGCTCACGTGCACCCCCAGTGCCTCCAGCACCGCTCCCCCAAATGTCCAGGCCACACAAGTCTAATGCCTTCTCCTGGCCGCCTCCGCCCTCTCCAGTTCTGTCCTCTTCCACCCGACATCCACTCCTGACTGGAGGGAGACGGCCCCTTATATGGGAACCCGGATGAGCTCCAGCTGCCTCCCCGGCAATCAGTCATAGCCACACCCCAGTGTGGCGGAAGTGCCGCTGCGCACCCGAAGCCGCCTGGGTGCCCCGGTTACTTCCCCAGCACTTCCTGGTGTGGTGGAAGTGCTGGGCTCCAGGGATATGCAGACATTGGGAGCCGCCTGGCGGTGGCCACGGGTCCCTACAGGGCTGGGCTTCCAAGCCCTTACCCGAGGCCCCCTACATAACCAGGACAGACGCCCCCTCACGGTCTGGAGGAGGGACAAGCCCTCCTCCGGTCCACAATGTATATATGTATATGTTGCGATAAGAATGAGTTGGAGACATCATAAAGATTTGGGGCAGCCACCCGTATAATTGAAAAAGTAGTTGTAAATAGCATGATGTGCTTAGTTCAGAGTCCAGAACAGAACTGCCTGTACTGAGGCAAGATGGCAGTTTTAAAGGGCTGGAAGGGAAGTGACGTCATCTATGCCAGAACTGGGAGTGTTGTCCTTGTGGCCGGAAGTGACATCATCCTTGGGGCCGGCAACAGGCGGGATTTCCGGAAAGGTCTGCAAGGGACTGAGAGAGAAAGTCAGTACACTCCACCCCTGGCCTTTGTAGAATTACTAGTGTTTAGGCCCTTCAGCTGGTTCCCATCCGCACGTATGTGAAAAGGCCCCCCCCTTAGCTTATACCCACCAGGTCGGGCGGCCCTGTCCGAGAGGTCGTGAACTCGAGAGAGGGCATCAGCATTGGCATGGAGAGTACCCCTACGATGAACGATCGAAAACTTGTATGGTTGGAGGTCAAGAAACCACCTAGTGACCCGCGGATTGGACTCCCTGTGAAGGGCCATCCACTGGAGAGGTGCATGGTCCGTCACTAGAGTGAATTCACGGCCCAAGAGGTAGTACCTCAACTGTGTAATCGCCCATTTTGTCGCAAGAGCCTCCCGCTCCACTGCCGCATACCTGGTTTCCCGATCCAGCAGTTTCCTGCTCAGGTACATGACGGGGTGTTCAACACCATCGACGCTTTGGCTCAGCACGGCTCCCAGGCCTGTGTCCGAAGCGTCCGTCTGGAGTATGAAAGGAAGTGTAAAGTTGGGTGCTTTGAACATGGGTGCTGACGTAAGGGCCTGTTTTCGGTCACAAAATGCAGCAGCAGTCTTGTCAGTCCATACCACGTGGTTTGGAGCCCTTTTCTTTGTTAAGTCTGTCAAGGGTGCTGCTCTCTCAGAGAACCGGGTACAAACCGGCGGTAGTACCCGCCAAACCGAGGAAAGCCTGCACTTGCCGCTTGGTAATCGGACGGGCCAGTTTAATATGGCATTAACTTTGGAACACTGTGGCTTCACGGCACTCACCCACTAGGTAGCCCAAATACTTAGCCTCTTTAACCCAAAGAAACACTTCTTGGGATTAATTCGAAGCCCGGCTTCACCCAGCGTCCGCAATACCGTTTCCACCTGCTGCACGTGGTCCTTGGACAACGTCATCCAAATAGGCAGCACTAAACGTGTTATGTCTGAGCAAAGAAAGAGCGGGGCTGAGCAGAGGAGGGATCAGAATCCCTCTCCTTCCACGGCTTCAGCAAGTTGACATGATACACCCCCGCCGACGACGCATTGGGTTGTTTCACCAAATAATCGACGAGCCCTTTTCTCTCCTTAACTTCATATGGCCTTGCCAGTGGGCAAGCAACTTAGAATGCGAGGTGGGAACCAACACCATGACGCGATCCCCCGGTTGGAACTCCCGGAGAGTCGTGACACGGTCACGCCTCTTCCATGTGACTTTTTAACAAAGGTCGGATTTTTCCAATCGATCGATAACTGCGCAATATACTCCAATATATTGCTAGATGGGAAGTCTGTCAAGGGTGCTGCTCTCTCAGAGAACCGGGGTACAAACCGGCGGTAGTACCCGGCCAAACCGAGGAAAGCCTGCACTTGCCGCTTGGTAATCGGACGGGGCCAGTTTAATATGGCATTAACTTTGGAACACTGTGGCTTCACGGCACTCCACCCACTAGGTAGCCCAAATACTTAGCCTCTTTAACCCAAAGAAACACTTGGGATTAATTCGAAGCCCGGCTTCACCCAGCGTCCGCAATACCGTTTCCACCTGCTGCACGTGGTCCTTGGAGAACGTCATCCAAATAGGCAGCACTAAACGTGTTATGAGGCCGGAGCACTCTATCCACCAGACGCTGGAAGGTTGCTGGCGCCCCATGTAACCTGAATGGGAGGACCTGGTACTGCCAGTGCCCACTGGGAGTGCTAAATGCTGTCTTCTCCTTCGAGTCCGCTAAAGGAACCTGCCAGTACCCCTTCGCCATGTCAAGTGTGGTCAAATATTCTGCCTGTCCCAGCCTCTCGAGGAGGTCGCCCACGAGGCATCGGATAGGCGCCAAACTGGGAGACTTGATTCAGCCGACGGAAGTCGCTGCAAAACCTCCAACTCCCGTTGGGCTTACTGACCAAGACAATTGACTGGACCAGGGACTATAACTTTCCTCTCGCCTTTGTTTAGCATTCAAGTCGGGTCTGAAGTTAAGGCAGTCTGTCTGAGCAAAGAAAGAGCGGGCTGAGCAGAGGATCCCTCTCCTTCCACGGCTTCAGCAAGTTGACATGATACACCCGCTCGCTCGGACGACGATTGGGTTGTTTCACCAAATAATCGACGCAGCCCTTTTCTCCTTAACTTCATACGGGCCTTGCCAGTGGGCAAGCAACTTAGAATGCGAGGTGGGAACCAACACCATGACGCGATCCCCCGCTTGGAACTCCCGGAGAGTCGTGCCACGGTCACGCCTCTTCCATGTGACTTTTTAACAAAGGTCGGATTTTTCCGAATCGATCGCATAACTGCGCAATATACTCCAATATATTGCTAGATGGGAGAGCCTCTCCTTCCCATCCCTCTTTAAGACATCCAATAGCCCTCGGGGTTGTCGGCCATATAACAATTCAAAAGGGGAGAACCCCATAGAGGCTTGTGGAACTTCCTGATAAGCAAAGATCACGAGGGGGAGGAGCTGATCCCAGTTCCTCCCGCCCCGCTGATCACCTTGCGTAGCATCTGCTTGAGAGTTTGGTTAAACCTCTCGACAAGGCGGTCAGTTTGAGGATGATATACTGCGGTTTTTAGGTGCTTTATTTTAAGTAACTTGGCCGTTTCTTTGAACGTCGCCGAGGTAAAGGGCATCCCTTGATCCGTGAGGACTTCTTTAAGGATCCCTAGACGCTGAAGACTCACTAGTTCCCGTCGCGATCGCTTTACTAGTAGCAGAGCACAATGGAACTGCCTCTGATATCGCGTAGCATAATCCACGAGGACTAATATATATTTGTGTCCTCGAGCTGAGGGCTCCAGAGGTCCTACTATATCGACCCCAATATGCTCAAAGGGAACATCAATCAGGGGGAGGGGAACAAGAGGAGCACCGTCCCTCCTAGGAATTTGCCGTAATTGACATTCTGGACAAGATATGCAAAAACGGCGAACCTCCTCATTAATTCCCAGCCAATAAAATCGGAGCTTAATGCGCCTAATGTCTTTTCGGTGCCTAAATGGCCTCCCATGAGGTGGGCGTGTGCCATCTCGCAAACCCCGCCGGTAGGTTCGTGGGATTAGCAACAACTTCGACCTGCCCTCATGCTCTGCTATTCGATATAACAGATCATTGTCTAATACAAAGAGGGGCCCGCGTGGCATGGGCTGATGAGTGCGTTGGCCATTGACAAGCTTTGACATGTTGCTGCCGGAGTCTAGAAGGGCTGTAACTCGAAATCCATTTAGAATTACTACTCCTGTATGACCAGTAGCCAGGGGGTTCGTAAGTGCACACAACCGCCCTCCCCTTCCACTCGCATTCCCCTGCGCCCCGCAGTGACCAACCCTGCGCCCTGGGGACATCAGAGCAGGCTTCGTTTATGTGGAAGGGACTTATACGGTGGAACGTAATCCCTACAGAGTCCACTAGAGGACCGTTCTGCTCCCACAGATTGTGAGGCTGGCTTAGTTGTTAATTGAGTTATTAACTCATCCATGGAATTGAAGTCTCCCCAGACCGCTGGGTAAAAGTAGCGGAAGACCATTAATTAAGATGAAGCAGGCTACCTGCTGCACAATTTGCAGGGTAGTTGATTCAATGGCTTCAGCCATGAACCTACTGTTTCCCAGAGAGCATAAGCTTGCTCCCGGTTGATCTCTGGATCATATTCCCAGCTTTGTAGGTGCTTTACCTGCTGGTCTGGGGACAGCCCGTATGTTCTGGAACCGTGGTCCCAACGGACGGCTCAGTCCTTCCTCTGAGAGAACATAGTAAGCCATTTTCGCTTTCCCCACAGGAACCAGTCCACGCCGCTGGGTCTCTCCACATTCTTCTTGTG
>NW_024385757.1:0-9193 GCF_016835505.1 Polypterus senegalus
CAGGGCTGAAAATAACTTTGTGTACAATAGTGTGACGCCTTGTTTTCCACCAGGAAACTGTTCAAAACAGTTCATTTCTGTAAAAAACTATGTCGCTGATGTTTTTCAAGTGGTTTCACAACATAGAAGTTGAGACTCATTGAGTTTCACTAAACTTTAGATTTGGCCCAATGCAAGTCATGGAGATTTCAAAAAGTGAGTTTGAGATGTTGAAGTGCACTTTGAAAAACAGTTGGGAAACCATCCAAACAGTTCTTAACCATAAGGGTACTGGGGTTTCATCATTTAGAACTGCTTTTACCAGAGTATTTTGACTTTACACAGCTGCTTTGAGTTGAAGGTAACCTTATTTCACCATAACGTTCAGTGCCTGAAAATAACTTTGTTTACACATGTGTGACGGCTTGTTTTCCACAAGGAAACTGTTCAAAACAGTTCATTTCTGTAAAAAACTATGTCACAGATGTGTTTCAAGTGGTTTCACAACATAGAAGTTAAGACTCATTGAGTTTCACTCAACTTTAGATTTGGCCCAATGCAAGTCAAAGGGATTTCAAAAAGTGAGTTTGAGATGTTGAAGTGCACTTTGAAAAACAGTTGTGAAACCATCCAAACAGTTCTTAACCATAAGGGTACTGGGTGTTTCATCATTTAGAACTGCCTTTACCAGAGTATTTTGACTTTCCACAGAGTTAGAGTTGAAGGTAACCTGAATTCATCATAAACTTTTCAAGAACTGAAAACAACTTTAAATACACATGTGTGACACCTTTTTTTTCCACAGGAAACTGTTCAAAACAGTTCATTTCGTAAAAACTATGTCGCAGATGTATTTCTCAAGTGGTTTCACAACATAGAAGTTAAGACTCATTGAGTTTCACTCAACTTCAGTTTTTGTCCATTGCAAGTTAATGGGATTTCAAAAAGTGAGTTTAAGATGTGAAGTGCACTATGAAAAACAGTTGGAAAACAATCCAAACAGTTCTTAACCATAAGGGTACTGGGGATTTTATCATTTAGAACTGTTTTTACCATAGTATTTTGACTTTACATAGCGTTAGAGTTGAAGGTAACCTTATTTCACCATAACGCGTTCAGGGCCTGAAATTACTTTTTTACATGTGTCTGTCCTTGATTTTCCACTAGGAAACTGTTTAAAACAGTTCATTTCTTAAAAACTATGTCACAGATGTGTTTCAAGTGTTTCAACTTTCACAACATAGAAGTTAAAACTCATTAAATTTAACTCAACTTCAGTTTTTGCCCAATGCAACTCAATAGGATTTTCCAAAGCTGAGTTTGAGATGTTGAATTGCACTTTGAAAAACAGTGGGTAACCATCAAAACAATTCTTAACCATAAGGGTATAGGGATTTCATCATTTAGAACTGCTTTACCAGAGTATTTTGACTTTACACAGCGTTAGAGTTGAAGGTAACCTTATTTCACCATAACGTATCAAGGGCTTGAAAATCAGTTTGTGTACACATGTGTGACGGCTTGTTTTCCACCAGGATACTGTTCAAAACAGTTTATTTCTGTAAAACTATGTCACAGATGTGTTTCAAGTGGTTTCACAACATACAGTTAAGACTCATTGAGTTTCACTCAACTCACTTTTTGTCCATTTGCAAGTTAATGGGATTTCAAAGGTGAGTTTAAGATGTGAAGTGCACTTTGAAAACAGTAGGAACCCGTCCAAACAGTTCTTAACCATAAGGGTACTGAGATTTCATCATTTAGAACTGCTTTTACCAGAGTACTTTGACTTTACACAGCGTTAGAGTTGAAGGTAACCTTATTTCACCATAACGCTTTTCAAGGCCTGAAATTCACTTTGTGTACAACATGTGTGACGCCTTGTTTTCCACCAGGAAACTGTTCAAAACAGTTCATTTCTGTAAAAAACTATGTCGCTGATGTTTTTCAAGTGGTTTCACAACATAGGAAGTTAAGACTCATTGAGTTTCACTCAACTTTAGATTTGGCCAATGCAAGTCAAAGGGATTTCAAAAATGAGTTTGAGATGTTGAGTGCACTTTGAAAACAGTTGTGAAACCATCCAAACAGTTCTTAACCATAAGGGTACTGGGTGTTTCATCATTTAGAACTGCCTTTACCAGAGTATTTTGACTTTCCACAGAGTTAGAGTTGAAGGTAACCTGAATTCATCATAACACTTTTCAAGACCTGAAAACAACTTTTAGTACACATGTGTGACACCTTGTTTTTTCCACCAGGAAACGTTCAAAAAAAAGTTCATTTTTTTAAAAACTATGTCGCTGATGTTTTCAAGTGGTTTTCACAACATAGAAGTTAAGACTCATTGAGTTTCCACTAACTTTTTGATTTTTCCCTTGCAAGTTAATGGGGATTTTAAAAAATGAGTTTAAGATGTAACCGTTTAAAACAGTTGGGGAAAACCCTCCAAAAAAGTTCTTAAAAATAAGGGACTGGGGGTTTTATCATTTAAAAACTGTTTTTTCCCTAGTATTTTTTTTACACAGCGTTAGAGTTGAAGGTAACCTTATTTCACCATAACCCCGTTTTAGGGCCGAAATTCACTTTTTTTTAACATTTGTGGCCGCCTTTTTTTTCCACCAGGAAACTGTTTCCCAAAAAAGTTCATTTCTGTAAAAATTTTGTAAAAATTTGTTTCAAATGGTTTCCCCCCAAAAGAAGTTAAGACTCAAAATTTTAAATCCCAAATTCAGTTTTTTTCCCAATGCAACACAATAGGGAAATTTTTAAACTTGAGTTTGGGGTGTTAAATTTCACTTTGAAAAAAAGTGGGGAAAAAACCCTTAAACAGTTCTTAACCATGAAAATGGGGGTTTAATATTTAGAACTGTTTTTTTTTCCAAAAGTATTTTAACCCTTTAAAAGCGTTAGGGGTTGAAGGTAACCTTATTTCACCATAACACGTTTCAGGGCCTGAAAAATAACTTTGGTAAAATGTGTGGCCTTGTTTTTTCCCCCGGAAACTGTTCAAAACAGTTCATTTCTGTAAAAAATTTTGCGTTTATGTTTTCAAGTGGTTTCACAAAATAAAATTGGGGCTTTTATTTAGTTTCCCCCTAAACTTTAGATTTTGGGCCCCAAAGCAAGTCAAGGAGATTTTTAAAAATAATTTGAGATGTTGGGGGACCAAAAAAAAGGTTGGGGGAAAAATCCCAAAAAGTTCTTTAAACCCTAAAGGGGTACTGGGGTTTCATCATTGGCTTCCCTTTTTCCAAACCTTTTTACTTTACACAAACTTTGAGTTGAAGGTAACCTTATTTCACCATAACGGTTTTAGTGCCTGAAAATAACCCTTTTTTTTAAAATTGTGTGGCCCGGGTTGTTTTCCACAAGGGAAAATGTTCAAAACAGTTCATTTCTGGGGGGAAAAAATATGTCACAGAATTTTTTCAAGTGGGTTTTTTCAAAATAAAATTAAGACTCATTGAGTTTCACCAACTTTTGATTTAAAACCCCAAGTTTAAAGGGGGTTTTAAAAAAATAAATTTGAGATGTTAAAATGCACTTTGAAAAACAGTTGGGAAATCATCCAAAAAAAATTCCAACCATAAGGGTACTTTTCATCCCAAATTTTGAACTGCCTTTACCAGAGTATTTTGACTTTTCCCCAGAGTTTTTGAGTTTAAGGTAACCTGAATTCATCATAACACTTTTCAAGACCCAAAAACAACTTTTTTGTACACATTTTACGGTTTTTTTCCAACAAGGGAAACCCGTTAAAAAAGTTAATTTCTGTAAAAACTATTGCCCGATGTATTTCAAGTGGTTTCACAACATAAAATTAAGACTCCCTTGAGTTTCACTCAACTTCAGTTTTTTTCCATTGGAAGAATGGGGGTTTCAAAAAATGAGTTTAAGATGAATTTTCACTATGAAAAAAAGGGGGGAAACCCATCCCAAAAAGTTCTTAACCATAAGGGGGACTGGGGGTTTTTTTCATTTAAGGGAAATGTTTTTTCCATAGTATTTTGACTTTACAAACGTTTGAGTTGAAGGTAACCCTTTTTTCACCCTAAAGGGGTTTTAGGGCCCCGAAATTCACTTTTTTTTCACATGTGTAACCCCCGTTTTCCACTAGGAAACTGTTTAAAAAAGTTCATTTCTGTAAAAAATATGTCCAGATGTGTTTCAAGTGTTTTTAACTTTCACTTGGGGTTAAAGACTCATTAAATTTAACTCCCAAATTCAGTTTTGCCCAATTTCAATTCCCAAAAGGATTTTCCCAAAACTGAGTTTGAGGGTGTTAATTACCCTTTTAAAAACAGTGGGTAAACCATCAAAAAAATTCTTTAAAATAAGGGGACTGGGGATTTCATCATTTAGAACTGCTTTTACCAGAGTATTTTGACTTTCACAGCGTTTGAGTTGAAGGTAAACCCTTTTTTCACCATAACGCTTATCAAAGGGGTGAAAAAACAGTTTGTGTAAAATGTGGCCCGGGTTGTTTTCCACCAGGATACTGTTCAAAACATTTATTTCTTTAAAAATATGTCACAGATTTTGTTTCAAATTTTTACAAAATAGAAGTTAAAAAACTCAATTTACTCAACTTCAGTTTTTTTTCCTTTCAAGTTAATGGGGACGGGAGTTTTAAAATTGGGAAATGCACTTTAAAAAAAGTAGGGGAAACCCTCCAAACAGTTCTTTAAAAATAAAAGGGGGCCGGGGATTTCATCATTTAGAACTGCTTTTTCCAGAGTACTTTGACTTTTTCACAAAAGGTTTAAAAAGAAGGTAACCTTATTTCACCATAACGTTTTAAAACCTTTTAAATTAAATTTGTTTAAAATGTGTGACGCCTTGTTTTCCCCCAGGGGAAAAATTTTTTCAAAACAGGTTCATTTCTGTAAAAACTATTGCTGATGTTTTCGTTTTCACAACATAGAAGTTAAGACTCATTGAGTTTCACTCAACTTTTATTTTGGGCCCCCTGCAAAATCAAAAGGGGCCCAAAAAAAAGTTTGAGATGTTGAAGTGCACTTTGAAAAAAAGTTGTGGGGAAAACCCTCCAAAAAAGTTTTTCCCAAAGGGGCGGGGGTTTTATCATTTGGAACTGCCTTTTGGGGGTATTTTACCCTTTCCCCGAGTTAGAATTTAAGGTAACCTGAATTCATCATAACACTTTTCAAGAACCCGAAAAAAATTTAAAAAAAACATGTGTGAAACCTTTTTTTTCCACCTTGGCTGTTCCCAAAAAGTTCATTTTTAAAAAAAATATGTGCTGATGTTTTTTAATGGTTTTCCAACATAGAAGAAAACTCATTGAGTTTCCCCAACTTTTGATTTTTCCCTCGGTTAAAGGGGGTTTCAAAAAAGTGAGTTTAATGTTAATGCACGAAAAAAAAGTTGGGGAAACCTCCCAAAAAGGGTTTTTAACCATAAGGGTACTGGGGATTTTATCATTTTTGAACTGTTTTTCCAAGTATTTTGACTTTCCCAGTTTGGGGTTTAAAGGAACCCACCATAAAGGCCCCTTTTAGGGCCGAAAAAAAAAATTTAACATTTGTGGCCTTTTGTTTTCCACCAGGAAACTTTTTCCCAAAAAAGTTCATTTCTGTAAAAAAATATGTGAAGTGTTTCAAAGGGGTTTTTACAAAATAGAAAAAGACTCATTAAAAATTAAATCCCAAATTCAATTTTTGCCCCCGCCCAATTTTGGGGGGTTTTAAAAAAATTTAGTTTTTTATGTGTTCCCCTTTGAAAAACAGTTTGGGGAAAACCCTCCCCAGGGTTTTCCCCCGAGGGTTTCTGGGGGTTTTAAACATTTGAACTTTTTTTTTTTTACCAAGTATTTTAAATTTACAAGCTTTGAGTTGAAGGGGCCTTTTTTTCACCATAACAGTTTTCCCGGGCCTGAAAATTCCCTTTGTGTACAAGTGTGACGCCTTGTTTTCCACCAGGGAAAATTTTTCAAAACCCGTTCCCTTTCAAAAAATATGTCCTGATGTTTTCGGCTTTTTTCACAAATAAGGTTAATCTCCCCAAAAAAATTAAATAAATTTTTTGGGCCCCAAAGTCAAAGGAATTTTTAAAAATGAGTTTGGGATGTTGAATTTCACTTTAAAACAGTTGGGGGAAAACCCTCCAAACATTTTTTAACCAAAAAAGGGTACTGGGGGGTTTTATATTTAGAACTGCCCTTTTCCAAGGGATTTTTACTTTCCCCAGGTTTGAGTTGAAGGTAACTTATTTTATTTATAACTTTTAAAAAAACCCGAAAAAACTTTGTTTACACTGTGACGGGTTGTTTTCCACCAAAGGGAAAATACCCCAAAAAAGTTCATTTCTGTAAAAACTATGTCCGGGGTGTGTTTCAAGTGGTTTCACAACATAGGGAAATTAAGACTCATTTAGTTTCCCCCTCAAATTTTAGTTTTTCCAATTTCAAGTTAAAGGGGGGTTTCAAAAAGTGAGTTTAGATGTTAAAACACTTTGAAAAAAGTTGGGAAAAACCCTCCAAAAAGTTTTTAACCAAAAGGGGGACTGGGTTTTTTTTATTTGGGAAATGTTTTTCTAATATTTTGACTTTCCCCAGGTTGAGTTGAAGGGTAACCTTAATTTTACCCTAAAACCTTTTCCCGGGGCCCGAAAACCTTTTTTTACACATGTGTGACGGCCCTTTTTTCCAACCCGGAAACTGTTTAAAAAAAGTTTTTCTGTAAAAAATATGTGCGATGTTTTCAAGTGGTTTCACAACATAAATTAAAAACTCAGAGTTTCCCCTCAACTTTAGTTTTTTTTTCCCTTTCAAAATTTGGGGATTTCAAAAAGTGAGTTTAAAATGTGATTTGACTTTTTAAAAAAAGTTGGAAAAAACCCTAAACAGTTCTTTAAACCCTAAGGGTACTTTTTGGGGGTTTTATCATTTAGAACTGTTTTTTCCTTTAAAGGTTTTACCCGAAAGGGAAAAATAAAAATTTTTACCAAACGCTTCAAAAAACCCCGGAAAATTTACTTTTTTTACATGTGTGACGTTTTTTTTTCCACCAGGAAACTGTTCAAAAAGTTATTTCGTAAAAAATATGCGCCCGATGTGTTTCAAGGTTTCCCAAATTTCACAACATAGAAGTTAAGACTCATTAAATTTAACTCAACTTCAGTTTTTGGCCCCCAAAACTCAATAGGATTTTTTAAAAATTTTTTTTAAAATTTAATTTTACCTTTTAAAAAAAGGGGAAAAATCAAAAAAATTCTTAACCATAAGGGTACTGGGGGGTTTCATCATTTAGAACTGCTTTTACCAGAGTTTTTTTACTTTACACAGCTTTAAAAAGAAGGAATTTAATTTTAATTAAAAAACCTTTTTCAAGGGCCCGAAAACAATTTTGGGACACATTGGACGGGGTTGTGTTTCCCCCAAGGAAACTGTTCAAAACAGTTTATTTCTTGGAAAAAAAATTTTGTCACAGATGTGTTTCAAGTGGTTTCACAAAATAGAAAATTAAGACTCATTGAGTTTCCCCCTAACTTTCAGTTTTGTCCTTTGCAAGTTAATGGGGTTTTTAAAAAGGGGAGTTTAAGATGTAAATGCACTTTTTAAAAAAAGTTAAAAACCAACCAAACAGTTCTTAACCATTTAAAGGGGACTGGGGATTTTTATCATTTTTGAACTGTTTTTTTCCATGGCCATTTTGATTTACACAAAGGTTTGGGGTTTAAGGGTAACCTTATTTCACCATAAAAGGCCCCTTTTAGGGCCCCAAAATAAATTTTTTTTAAAATTTGGGGACGCCTTGTTTTTTCCCCAAGGGGAAAATGTTCCAAAAAAAGTTATTTCTGTAAAAAAATTTTGCCGATGTTTTAATGGTTTCACAACATAGAAGTTAAGACTCATTGAATTTAAATCAACTTCAGTTTTTGCCCAATGCAACTCAATTGGAATGTCAAAAGGTGAGTTTGAGATGTTGAATTGCACTTTGAAAAAACAGTGGGGAAACCATCCAAACAGTTCTTAACCATAATGGGTACTGGGGTTTCATCATTTAGAACTGCCTTTTACCAGAGTATTTTGACTTTCCACAGAGTTAGAGTTGAAGGTAACCTGAATTCATCAGAACACTTTTCAAGACCTGAAAAACAACTTTGTGTACACATTGTGACGGCTTGTTTTCCAACAGGAAACTGTTCAAACAGTTAATTTCTGTAAAAAACTATGTCGCAGATGTATTTCAAGTGGTTTCACAACATAGAAGTTAAGACTCATTGAGTTTCACTCACCTTGTTTTTGTCCATTGCAAGTTAATGGGGATTTCAAAAGTGAGTTTAAGATGTGAAGTGCACTATGAAAAACGGTTGGGAAACCATCCAAACAGTTCTTAACCATAAGTGGTACTGGGGATTTTATCATTTAGAACTTTTTTACCATAGTATTTTTGACTTTTACACAGCGTTAGAGTTGAAGGTAACCTTATTTCACCATAACTTGTTCAGGGCCTGAAATTCACTTTTGTACACATTTGTGACGCCTTGTTTTCCACTAGGAAACTGTTCAAAACAGTTCATTTCTGTAAAAACTATGTCGCAGATGTGTTTCAAGTGTTTCAACTTTCACAACATAGAAGTTAAGACTCATTAAATTTAACTCAACTTCAGTTTTTGCCCAATGCAACTCAATAGGATTTTCAAAAGCTGAGTTGAGATGTTGAATTGCACTTTGAAAACAGTTGGAAACCATCCAAACAGTTCTTAACCATAAGGGTACTGGGGATTTCACATTTAGAACTGCTTTTACCAGAGTTTTTGACTTTCACAGAGTTAGAGTTGAAGGGAACCGACTTCATCATAACACTTTTCAAGACCTGAAAACAACTTTGTGTACACATCTGTGACGGCTTGTTTTCCACCAGGAAACTGTTCAAAACAGTTCATTTCTGTAAAAAACTATGTCACAGATGTGTTTCAAGTGTTTCAACTTTCACAACATAGAAGTTAAGACTCATTAAATTTAACTTAACTTCAGTTTTTCCCAATGCAACTCAATAGGATTTTCAAAAGCTGAGTTTGAAAGTTGAATGCACTTTGAAAACAGTTGGGAAACCATCCAAACAGTTCTTAACCATAAGGGTACTGGGGTTCACATTTAGAACTGCCTTACCAGAGTATTTTGACTTTCACAGAGTTAGAGTTAAGGTAACCTGAATTCACCATAATTCCAAGGTGAAATCACGAGTTT
>NW_024385758.1:0-6553 GCF_016835505.1 Polypterus senegalus
GCAGTACACACTACTTCTTGAGATGTTTCTTATCCTCATCAGAGATATTGCCACTGTCATGGAAAATGATAAAACGTTTTAATAACAAACTTGTCAAAAAGCTCTTTCCACAATACTCTGAGCCTATTTAACTGTTTCAGAAGGAACAGACTTTGGTGAACTTTCTTGAACATGAAAAATGTATTAATCGTAAATGTTATAGTAGTGATCGTGGTTTCCACCACAAAAACCCGACCATTGATACATAGATGCAAGTGTAATTTTGCTTGGTTTAAAGTTCCAGGTTATTTAAGTTATACCATTTACATAGTTCCTGTACATGGATTCATCATAATATGATTTATGTCTTAAAACAGAGATACCATTAGTGAGCCTGAGAATTGCCACAGAATTTGAATGGGAACTTTGCCAATAGTGAATAAAGGATTAATGATACGATCCAGTCCTGTAAAGCAATTGCCAAGAGTAGGAAGTTTGTACATAAAAGAGCACTTTAACACACTCACAGTCAAATTGAATAAATTTAAGTCAACAATCAACCCCACAACATGCTACATTTCATAGTGAAAATGTCATACAAATGTCAAGAACATATGCCCGCTAACTAATTTAAGATGCAAAATGTAATGTCCTATATTGTAACCATTCTTTCCTGTTAAAATATGTTTCACTGCTTTTTTTCCAATATATGGGTATATAGTAAGTAGAAATATTTTATTTATAATTTTTGCAGTGGCTGTCATGCGTGCAAATTGAGAGTTAGAAGTATGAATTTCATCTCATGCAGGAAAAATACAATGGAGACTCTATGGATAGATATATATATTGTGGAGCCGGCCCGGACACAGACAAGCGGACATGTTGTTACTCACCACCACAAATTTATTATGTACAATATTTACAATGATTTGGTCACTCAGACCCAGTTCAATAAAGTGCACAAACCCCAACACACATAGTCCTGGCCACAAATGCCTTCTTCTCGGGCCGCCTCCACTCTCCTCTCTTGCCTCGTCCTTCTTCTACCCGACTCTAGCCTCGAATGAAGGGAGACGGCCCCTTTTATTCTCTCCCAGATGAGCTCCAGATAGCTCCCGGCATTCCCTCGTTGGCCACACCCCAGCGTGGCGGAAGTGCTGGCTATTCTCCTGGCAGCTCTCCGGGTGTCCTTCCTAATCTTCCCCCCAGCACTTCCTGGTGGTGGCGGCCAGCACCCAGACGTGTGCACCCAGCACCACGTCCCATCATATCGGTGGAACCGGCACTCAGCCTGCCCTTCCTCTTGTCATTCTGGGACGCCCTGACGGTTTGAGACTCCATATTACAAAGAAAGAGCCTCTTTCCCGTCTGCGTCCCTACAGTGTGGCGCGAGACCGCGGCCGACTCGGGGCGGACAGACTCCCCCGTTGCCACGTGCACAGCCCGCTGTGCCACACCCCCTGTCGGAGGGTTGCTTATTTGAAGCTGATCTTTGAAATCACAGCCATGTTCAGCAAACCCTCCCTCATGCTGTATGGGGACGGCGAAACCTACCTTCCCCGCCATGCCGCTCCGGCTGGACAATCCAACGCCGCGTCGTCAGATCGCTGATCATAGCTTCTCTATGGACGCGACTGCCTTCCTCTCCAGTACCTGCATCTCTGCCTGGAGGGCACATAGCACCTGGAATAAACGCTGCTCCGCGGGCAGAAGGCATGCCTGCAGCTCCGACAGAGCAGCCGGCAAAGACAGGAAGTTAACCGACGCGGAGCCTACCTGTCTGTCAGCCTCCGACGCCAGCAACTTCCTGTGGGCCTCCTCCTCTGGCCCAATCGGGTCTCCCCCCTGCACGTGATGGACATTCCTTGGTCCCACCACTCTGCAGTCATTGGCGGGCACACAAGACACACCATCCAATCACGTGCCTGTCAGGGGGAGGGACTTCTGGTCCACGGCCATCTTGCCTCCCCTTCTGCGGCAGCGACGTGCTTGCCGGCAGCCTTGTTGTTGCCGGCACCTCTCGAGCTGCAGCGTCTCCTCCTCCGCAGCCCTCGCGGCTGCCGCCATGCTGCCGGAGCCCCGCAGACCGGCATGTGCCCGCCACTGACGCGGATCCGGGAAGTCCCTGCCTGTAAAAGAAAACACACGCATGGGCTGGCTTACGATAGGCAGGGAACTCACCTCCCGGACTCGTCCAACCGAGGAAACCTCCTTGGGGTGGCCTCTCTGGATGCCATGCCGTCCCAGGCACCTCCAGCAACAGCGCACTCATCGGAGCCTGCTGCACTCCTTCCATGCACGCCACCTGCCCGCGGTAGCGGAAAACGGCCCTCCTGCAGGTTTCTTTACCCCGCAGGGCTGTGTGCACGCAGCACCTGCGGCACATGGGTGGGGTCCCCTGCTGCGCCGGGCCGTCCACAACAAGATTTTTTGTTTCAGGTCCCCGCCTTGAAACAAGCGGAGCATCCTGCCGACTACGCCAGATATGGAGCCGGCCTGGACAAAGACAGGTGGACATGTTGTTACTCACCACCACATGTTTATTATGTACAATATTTACAATGATTTGGTCACTCAGACCCAGTTCAATAAAGTGCACAAACCCAAACACACACAGTCCTGGCCACAAATGCCTTCTTCTCGGGCCACCTCCACTCTCCTCTCTTGCCTCGTCCTTCTTCCACCCGACTCTAGCCTCGAATGAAGGGAGACGGCCCCTTTTATTCTCTCCCGGATGAGCTCCATGTGGCTCCCGGCATTCCCTCGTTGGCCATGCCCCAGCGTGGCGGAAGTGCCGGCTGTTCTCCTGGCAGCTCTCTGGGTATCCTTCCTAATCTTCCCCCCAGCACTTCCTGGTGTGGCGGAAGTGCTGAGGGAACAGGTCCCCAAGGCATTGGGGTGCCTCCTGGCGGTGACCACGGGCCCCTGCAGGGTGGGGCTTCCATAGACCGACTGTTACAGACTCAAATCAACTGTATGTTTTTATTATATAATAGTAACAATAACAGCAGCTTACTACTCAAAATGCAAGGAGGATCCCGGGTCAAACCTGCAACCTCTTGATTATGAGGCAATAGTCCTTACCTCTGCACCAGCCAAGTGGACATGTCAAATTGTATCGATTGATAGTTGGGCTTCAGTTTTTACACATTGTGTAATGTAAATGAAACAATTTATTTATTTTTTGGTGATATTCTTGAATAAAAGTGCACTTGTTTTGTTATACCTTTTGTGAAAGTGTTTATTTGATATTTAGACTTCAGTCTTCACATATTATACCCTTCACATTAACATTTTGTTAATTATCACTATAATATGAAAAAGTTGCTGCTTTAGTTACAGTAGGTGTTCAACATTTCTTGCCTTGCATTTCCTGTCATCCTACATTTATTCAGATCGCTGTAGACACAGAATACAGATGACATGTATATATTCCAAATAACAATATATTATTTACCCTATACAATTCCAGACACCTTACTCCCAAATAAACAGACTTAAGCTCTGAGAATTTTAGGTCTTACTTGACTTCACCTGGGGGATGGAATTACAGGCTACTTGCTGCCAGTGCTAATTTGCAAATCAAAGATATTGATGAGGAGGTATGAGGGAATTTAATGTGGCCCAGCATTATGAATATTTTGTAGGCTTGAAGGATTCCAAGGTTAAGAGGAAGCACCCTGTTACAGCAGGCTGCTAAAAGATTGTGCCCTGATCAGAGGTGCCATGGAATAGTCACCAGAGCAAGGATAGAGACCAATATTTGCAACTGATTTTACATAACAGTGGTGAATTAATTGTTTACATACTACCTGGCATTTACTCTGATTGGTTCATTGGCTCTGACATTTATTCTGATTGGTTTAAAGACATGAGATGTTTTAAGCACAGAGTATAGCCACCTTACATACCCAAAATAAAAAGTCTCATTCCACTATATTCTTGTCCTTTTCAATATGTCTTAAGTTAGAGCTTTTACCCTTTTATGGAACCTCTGTGTACGTAACAACTGTCAGGTCTTACTTGGTACATGACATCAGCCAATTTCTTATATCACCACCTAGAATATTCCTGTCTCTGTACTCAGCCATTTCAGTAGTCTCTTCATTCGTGATATCATCGGAGGCCAGAAACCGGAAGTGACATCTTTCTTGGCACCAGAACCGGAAATGACGTTGTTGTTAAGTCAGGCAGGTTTTCCCATATTTGGCCTGCAGAGATAACAGAATAAGGTTTAGCGCGCCCTGCCACCGCCTTGCCTGGTGGGTAATTACCTCCACTTGGTCCATTCAGCTCCATCCTAGTCACACGTGTGTGATACACTAAATAATTATGTCATCCCTTTATTCTCTCACAGAAGTGACATCCTTCATATCTTCCATAACTCTGTGATTACCGGTACGATTTTCTATGCTGTGGTGTGCTGGGGTGGCAACATCACTTCAAGAGAGTCCCACTGAATCAACAAGCATATTGATAGAACATGCTCAGTTATAGGACGCACTCTGGACCTCCTGGAAGTAGGTCAAAACTGAGTGCCATTATGCACAATACTGTACATCCTCTCTGTGACACACTAACACTGAGTACTTTCAGCCAACAAATTATTCAGCAGAAGTGTACCAAGAAAAGCCATTGGGGCTCCTTTATACAAACAGCATTATGCCTGCATAGTGCCTCTCTGTGACCGTGATAGCCAAATCAGAACTTTCTTTCGTTTTTAATTTTATTGCTTTAGAGTCATTCTGGTGTGTGTTCAGACAAAAGAGTGAGTGTATATTTATTTACCTTTTTATGTATTTATTGAAAAAGTTTCCATAAAAAAGCCACAGTTCCAGCCGGAGACAAATACAGTTCTATCTATCTATTCATCTCATGTAATTTCTTATATAGAAAAATTTGCTTTTTGTAGTATGTAAAATTGAATTTGCATCAAGTGCTGCAAGCCTGTTCTCAGCTGAATGACTAGCTATATTGACTGCAGTATTTTAAGTTTACCCTTGGGTGTATATATATTTTTTATCATATACAATTTGCAAAAGCGGATTTTAGAAAATGCAGGTTACAAATGAAAGTATATTAACAAAATCCCAGAAAGCATATTGAAGCTGCAACATGCAGGAGTTTCTAAGAAAAAGTTTACATGGGATAAATGAAATTTGTAATCTAAGATTTATTTCCGCTCATGTAAACATGGAGAGAAACGTGTAGCTTGAAAAATAATACTAAGAGATGTGTACCTCATTTCGAATAATTGCCCTGTACTAAAAAATTGTGCATGATATTTGCAGTCATTGTAAAAATGACTAATGTCTACCACGCCCGTGTTTTTGTTTGTGTGTCTGAGGTAGGAGAGAGAATAAAAATTTTGGAAGAGGTCGGAGGCAAGAAGGAGGACGTTGACAGAATGTGGAGGTTAGAGGGCAGATGCTGCTTGAAAGAGGTAGGAGGGAGAATCAAGTCTTTCTGCAGGAAATAGGGATGTTTTGTCAGAGGAAGGAGGAAGGGTGGGCTATTGTTGTTGGGAGGACAATGCAGATTTGCAGCTTTAATCCATTTATCAGCTTCTTCTTTCAGCTGCTACGGTTAGGGGTTGCCACAGCAGATCATCTTTTTCCATACCTTCCTCTTTTCCTCTTATCTGGCAGCTCTATCCTTAACATCCTTCTCCCAATATTCTCAGTATCTCTCCTCTGCACATGTCCAAAACAAAGCAATCTCACCTCTCTGACTTTGTCTTCCAACCGCCCAACTTGAGCTGACCCTCTAATGTACTCGTTCCTAATCCTATCCATCCTCGTCACAACTAGTGCAAATCTTAGCATCTTTAACTCTGCTACCTCCAGCTCTGTCTCCTGCTTTCTGGTCAATGCCACCGTACCCACATAGCTGGCCTCACTACCGTCCTGTAGACCTTACCTTTCACTCTTGCTGATAACTGTCTGTCACAAACTAGTGCTGACACTCATCAATTGTATCCCCCTGTAGTTACTACAGTTCTGCACATCCCCCTTTTTCTTAAATATCGGCCAGTACACCAGTACACTTCTTCTCCACTTCTCAGGCATCCTCTCACTTTCCAAGATTCCATTAAACAATCCTGTTAAAAATTCCACTGCCATCTCTCTTAAACGCCTCCATGCTTCCACAGGTATGTCCATTTTTCATCCTCTTCATAGCTGTCCTTACTTCCTCCTTGCTAATCCATTGCACTTTTTGATTCACTATCTCCCCATCATCCAACCTTCTCTCTCTCTCTCATTTTCTTCATTCATCAGCATCTCAAAGTATTCTTTCCATCTGCTCAACACACTCTCCTTGCTTGTAAATATGTTTCTATCTTTATCCTTTATCACATTAACTTGCTGCACATCTTTCCCAGCTCCGTCCCTCTGTCTAGCCAATCGGTACAGGTTCTTTTCTCCCTCATTAGTGTCCAACCTCTCATACAACTCATCATACGCCTTTTCTTTAGCTTTCACCACCTCTCTCTTCACCTTACACCTTATCTCCTTGTACTCTTGTCAACTTTCTGCATCTCTCTGACTATCCCATTTCTTCTTCAGCATCCTCT
>NW_024385759.1:0-18845 GCF_016835505.1 Polypterus senegalus
TGGGGGGGCGTTAAACAAAAACTGGGTCGTACAAAGGTTTAAAAGTGGAAAAATAACAAACCCACTGGTAGATCAGGTTGAATTTGCTCACCAAACATTCAAAGGTGTCAATCCGAGCACATCAGAGAGGCTGAGAGACACGGCGCAGATCAGTCACCGCACACAGACACAACACGGACACCCAATGTGAGCAGTGCACATATCAAGGTCGGCATTAAAGATTGAGTGCTGAGGCAACAAAAGCAGCGGATAAACAATCTGACCTGCTGTTGAAAAACATTTGCTTTAACAACAGCATCCCTCCCTCGTGAACACATCTTCAAGGCCCGGGACAGGTGATCAGTAAAAGTTTTAGTCACAGCACAGTGCAATAATAAAACATTTCCTAAAACATATAGTTGTCCAGTTGTATCATTCCTAAGCAATCTTCCAGTAATAGAGGGCAATCCCAGTTACAACACATTAACACCCCAAAGTAAGAACACATTCCACCTTATCAATTTAATATTTAAAAATTTAAACCGCTAAACCCGCCATCAACAACTAAAAAAACAGTTGAAATCGTTACTCAAATATTTTTTTGTTATAGACATAAAACAAGATGCACGTTTCCATTTGATATATCTTTACTAGTGTTCTCGCCTTGCTCGCTCCCGGGTCCACGCTGGAATTTGCTGTTTAATAAAAAAAGAAAAATCAGACTCTTTGGGTCAAAATTTACAGGGGTGATGGACCCGAACCCACGTATGCTTTATTATGAAGCGGTAACGCTACCGCTGCACCACTACTATTTTCAGGAGGATGGTATATATGTATGTTTTTAATGTATACATGTAGAGCAAACAAACAATTATATATAGATGTATACTATATGACATACCTTCAGTGTTGCATGAAAACGTTGCATGAGGCGAAGAATGGATATTTATGAGAGTATTATAGTGAGAGATGTGTCGTCACCCGCATTGCTAAAGCTCTTCTTTGCAGCATTATGCATTCAACAAGTCGGCGTTTGTATGATGTATAATTTATAATTTTATTTTTTGCCACAAAGTATTATCAAGCACAATCATTTATTATGTATTGATCATCTACAAAGTTTTTACTCTGTATGCCATATGTACTTCAAACGGGAGCTCGATGAATAAATAATGAGTCGAAGCTTGCACAGAGTACTGAGATTGCGGCCATGACGTGCTTTGAATGAGTTCCGAAGCTCAGACATGCGTACTACTGAGATGATGCGCTGTACTGGAAGCCTCTGGACATGCGTAGTACCGAGATTGATCAAGCACAGAGCTTCGAGCAGACATGGTCACTGGTTACTGAATCTTGTGAAGCCTCAGCACACTGAAAGACATTGACCTCTTAATTTTGAGAGAGTCTATCTGACACTTAACCTCTAGTTATATTTTGTAATCTGCATTGACATTGCTATTACTCGCTGATATGATTAAACTACAATTCAGGTAGTTGCTGAGCATTAATTATTGTTCTGTGGATTGCTGATTTCCTCTTTTGTCTGATTACATAGTTTCAAAAAGATATATTGTCATATATCAACTTTATATGTATGAAAAAGATTAGGTAAATCGTTCAACCTTTTATGGAACACTTACTTTTGTTCAAAACCGTACGTCATACAGTATACATCTATAAATATAATTTTTCTGTCTTCATTAGAGAATACAACAATGATACTCTTTGTATCAATTAAAACCATTTTAACGCAAGTATATGTCAAACAAATATATTCTAATCCGCCGCAGTAAGAAGAGTAGTAGTAGTTCAGTTGTGCAGAGCTCGTTAATCATCCCGATTAGGTGGCTCAGTGGTGTTGTCGTCAGGTTCGCGTCGCTGATCCCTCCTTGTGAAAGTTTTTTCTGTTCCTCCCATTAAACAAGCTTGGACGGATAGCGGAGCGAATCAAGTTATCGAGGGGAAGGTTGGGCCACGTAGTCGGGCAGGTGGCACACGCCCCTAATTAAGCCCCTAATTATATTGTGTATATAAAGAGTTTCACTGTAAAACGTAATAAGCTTCTATATTTGTGTGTTTGGAGACCCTGGTGTCAAAATTGAATTTTGTATTGTAGAAAAAACAAGTTACCAGTCCATTATGCTTAAATGTGTCTTTTCATGTCTGATCGCTATACGGCACTTCCAACTTGGGGACAACGCTATAAACAGTTTCAGCTAATCAGCGCCTTCTAAAACATGCAGAGGACAGTGTGAACCTTTATTGTTGTGGCGCAGCATCTTCGTTTCAGTCAGTCGTTGTCCCTTGTTAGACTATTTTCTGTTAAGCTTGCTTGGTTACCGTTTATAGTACAACAGGTGGCCTACCTAGTTCTTAAATTTAGATGAAATGCACACAAGTCTCCTAAATTATTTATTGAAATGCCTACACTTATAATAAATCCGTTTTAGGAAGTCGTAGTTTTTAATTTGTTCCTGCTATTAAGAATTATAATTTCTCAGCCACATATTATTCTTACTACTGCGAGTCCTGGGCTCATTGAGAGATTCTGTTTTATATTCTGTATAAGGAAACTTTAAAATGAGCGTTGATTGAACTTCGACTAAGTAGTAGACTTGTCATCTTCTTAAAATGACTTTATTGGATTTGATGTTGATAATTAATCATAAAGGTCAAACATCAAGGAGGATTTGAGTTTGTGTGGACTGCGCTGTTTCTTTGTTTCGTGACATCGCGTCAGCAGAGTGCGTCACGTTAACAACAATGCATTGTGTCCTAAAATGACAGCGCACACGCTTTTATATTTCCTAAAGGCCAATCTGTCTCAATTTTTCCATTAATATATTTTGACAGTGTATTTTAGTGAGAATGATTATAAACATATTACCTGTGTTCATTTCCCATGTAGATCTGTAACGTTTGGTGAGTATAAATAAAAGTAACAACACATATAATAGTTATGTTACATTGGTTATGATTAAAAAAATTCATCGTTTATCTGAAATGTTCTACTTATACAGTCGATTTATTCCAAACTTCTGAAGGTGTACATTGTCGGTATAGCTCTCCATACTGCCCCTGAGTGTAACGTGCCAGTGTAACCGAGTGGGATGGCAGACGAGCTCATACGTAATGGGTGACAAGGAACATTCTCAACCTGATGCCCAGGCTCTTTGCCGCGAATATTCCCATCTTGTGCTTGTTTTTTTTTTTTTATGTCTATGAAAGGAAGAATTTGCAAAGCCTTGAACAAAACTTTCGAGGTTGATGCTTTGGGTAACACGACAGGTAAGGAGCAGAGAACATTGAATGTGACATTGACTGTGGGGATTGTGTAACTGGAAGATGGTTTAAGAATACAGAAACGACAAAACTTAGTCTTTCAGTAATTCTATTTACTTCAATGATTTACTCTGTTGTTCTGCACTGGAAGATTACCTATTATTTAACCCCAGCCAGCCTTAAGATGCATTCAGAAGAAAGGATGTCGTTGACAAAGTCAGGTGTTTTTTAAAAGTTTGGCTCCAGATGTGCTTAGCCAGCTGCTCCTTCTTCTCAGTACTCTTTGGAGTGATCTTTATTTTCACCTCTGGATGAATTCGCAACGTTTCTTTACAACTTTTTGTCTCATTAACGCAGAAATCCCGATGCTTCCTCAAATTGCAGAAGACACTGTTGATGGCGCTGGATTCTATTTTTAAAGACAGTTGTGATTAGTTATGCGCGAACACGCTTTTACCTTCTTGGAAATCAATAATACAAATCGGCAAATAGATCTGGGGAATCACTGAATAGTAAAAATCAAGTTTAATGAGGAATGTCTTGCGCTTATATTTGGTGTAATGACCACGTCGGCTTTAGTGAAGCATTTCTTAGCCTCTGTTATATGATCGACATGGGGCAGAATAGATTCTGGATTGTGATACAGCCAGTCTTACGCAAAATATGCCTATCAATTTATTACAGGATTCTTGGTGGACACGATTCCACACCAAGGAAAAAGGTGCCCCATGTAAATCGTTCATAATGTTTCCAAAATATATTTGTTTAACTTCTTTCAGACAAGGCACTACTTAACTGTTTTATACAAAATCCTTATTTCAACATATGCGCGCCCCAACTAGGATTTGAACTCAAGTTAGCGGATTCTATCATGTAGCACAGACAACCGCTTTTACGATTTGACAAATTACTCAGCAGACTTAGCGGGTTGACCAAATCGACTGCTGACTGCGCAGATATCAATGACGTCATTACGCTAGCGTGACTCAAAATCATCACGTGACGGGTGCATTTGAATCAAGCCTCAGCGGTAAGCTTCGATCGCCTGACACAGTGTCGAAACCCTGAGTATCGAGCGGCCCATCACTACACAACAGTTCACTCGGTACACCGAGCAAGGCCCCTGTCCGTTTAATACAACTTTCTGTCTTTATTTTATGTTGGTTGTTAAGTGCAGAGTAAAATGTGAAAAGAATCACAATTTCAAATGAAGAAGCAAACGTTTAAGGGAGTAAACAGAAAAAATCTCGCTATACATAAAGTAGTAAACCCGCACCCTCTGACATCTGTGCCAGTATAAGTCATCCAGCGTCCACCAGAGGGCAGCAGTGTCCAATGAATACAAGAAACAAGAAACAGTAAAGAAATAGGAAATGTAAGGACTAACGTGTCAGGTGCACAGAGGTTCATAAATGTACAACACGATCAACACACAGATAGACGTACCACGGTGCCATTTAACGCTGCGCGCTAAAAGAAACGGTGTTTCACTATCTAATATTTATCTTAAAACATTCAAGAACTCTGTTTAATATGAGAGTGTGAAGTCACTCAGCTAGTCACGCTGTGCAAAGAAACATTAGAAAAAAATCCTAACACCAAAGGCTTAGAGATAAATAATATAAAAAGAGCAGGCCTCTTCAAGCATCCCAGTGTCTAATGGACTAACAATGAACAACAAACGACTAGATGCCACACCTGAAGGAGTCCTGGTCAGGATGTCCCCACCGGCTGATCTTCTGCAAACGCCTTCAGACATGACGTTCCTTGAAGTGGCCCCGAAGAAAAATTCAGCAGTGACAGTGAAGCTGGAGTGAGTCTCCATCAGCAGGAAGGACACAGCGAGATGAGAAAGTCTGCATCAGAGAGAAGAGGGGACAAGGAGAAATAAAAAAGTAACATTAATAAGAAGGACCTCCTCAAGTAAGGATCAGCATGGTGAACAGAGACTTGCCCGTAGATAGATTACTTTTCATTATTTTATTGGTTATGTATAGGAGAACGTGTCATCATAATGGACCATAGGATTTCATTGGCCTTGACTTTCAAAAAGCTTTTCTCAACACAGAAGTCCATAATTGGGGAACTATTAGACTGTAGATAGGTGGACTGGAGGAGCAGCGAGGTGCGAAGAATCACCAGCAGACAAAAACAAGGCATTGGGCTCTTTAATGTACAGAGATATAGACAGAGATAGATAGTATATTTGTCCCAAGGTCATTTACATTAAATTAAATCCAAAGACTTACATGCACTAGACTTGTGGAACCACATTAGGAATATTGTGTGTTACAGAAAAACACAAAACAGCAGAAAAGAAAGTCGAGAAGAAGAAGAGAGACCCAGACTGGACTGTGGGATTTGAGCTGTGAGGAATTGCTGAAGGGTTTGAATTTCATCAGTTAAAGGACAGAGACATGAGGAGGTGACATGACTGGAGTGTTTGAAGATGTGAAGGAGCTGATGATGTTTCGGTCAGATGGTGCCATTTAAAATGACTCTACTAAGAATAAATATGTCATAAATTTGTTCCTTCAAACAATCAAATGTAGATTTGTGTCCCTGTCATGTATACAAAACAGAGCTACAGATTTTGCATAAATCGTGGAAAAATTAGGCACAAGAAATTGGACTGAATGGCCTTTTCTTTTGACATTTGTAAAACTCCTCAGCCTCTTTGACTTTGAAGTTTCACAGGTCCCACACATCCCAGTCTATCAGACCCTGTGAAGTGCTTCCCCACCCAAGGGGAAGTGGAGATGGTCCTTGGTCTCTGAAAGCTCCTTCAGCTCAGATTCTCTCCCTCTTCAGCTCCCTCAATCTCCCTCCAGCTGCTCCATGACCTTCAGCCTTCCATTTCTTTCTTGTTCTCTGATCTTCTGTCAATTTCTTAAGGGTTTCTCAATGCAGTTAATCAGATCAATGAAGCTCTTCTCGTTTTTCTTCATCACTCTATCTACAGAAAGCTGTTGAATAGGAGAAGAATATTGAATTGAGTCACCATTTAAAAAAAAAAAACAGCCATGTCACCTTGTTAGCATTTTGATGTTTAAAGGAGAGTTTTAATTAGTAGAAGGGGTGGCAGGGAGCACCCTAGTATTCCCCTGGTCCTCTTGGTGGCAGCAGTATCTTCATAAAGCATTTGCAGGTCTGTATGGAATATGCAGTTTCAGTGTCTCAGAGGATCTATGAGAGCTATTGGCGCAGTTACCTATTAAAGTATTAGCTTTGTCATGTGGAGTGACCCTGGTAGTATACAGGGTGGCCTTGCTTCCCCACCGCAGTGGAGCAGGACAATGTTAACCTGGAGCTATGTCAAAGAGGTAATGTTAAATGGCAAGAAGATGTACACAAGTAAGTGGGCTATAAGAAAAAGCGGGTCTGTTGTACGAATTGTTTGGAAATAAAAGTATTTTATATATGATTTCTATGTATTGGCACCCTGCCCAGGGATTGTTTCCCTGCCTTGTGCCCTGTGTTGCCGGATTGGCTCCAGCAGACCCCGACCCTATTCTCCGGATTCATGCTAGATAATGGATGTATGGATATATGATTTAGATATTAGGAATAGGAAGGGACAAGCTGGTTAACTTTGCAGATGATACCAACATGGGGTGAATTGCGATAATTTGGAATCCATTAATCCCACATACAGAAGGACTTGACAGCAGACAGGCTTGGGCAGATTTGTGGTAGATGAAATTTAATGTCAGTAAATATAAAGTGTATTACACAGAGATGTAACAATATTAGGTTTGAATTACAATAATGGGAGGTCTGAAAATTGAGAGTCCAATCTTTTATAAAGCATCATGTCATAGTGGACTGGGTTACTCCACTTCCGTATATGTCTAGTAGCTTTACTAAAAAAGCTTAACAGGAACACTGAAAATATATAGTGCCTTGATGTGTGTGGGAAAGTACATTACAGGAGCAGCTCATAACACTAGAGGCTTCATCGAGTCCTGTGTGCAGTTTGGGTCTCCTGCGTGGGTACTAAAAGGAAAAGAAAAAGAAAAGTGTCCAGAGAAGCAACTAGGCCGATTCAGGGCTACAGGAGAGTGGTTATGGAGGAAAGATTAAAAGAGCGGAGCCTTTACATGTTTATATTTAAGGAAAGTAACGTGACTTGCAAGCAAACTTATGAATGGAATTAGTCCATTGATCGAGGACCGTCGGTTTGTAAAATGAGTCTATCAAGAACATGTAAGACCATTGGAAACTTGTTAAGAGGAAATACACACAGTGGTGTGAAAAACTATTTGCCCCTTCCTGATTTCTTATTCTTTGCATGTTTGTCACACAAAATGTTTCTGATCATCAAACACATTTAACCATTAGTCAAATATAACACAAGTAAACACAAAATGCAGTTTTTAAATGATGGTTTTATTATTTAGGAGAAAAATCCAAACCTATATGGCCCTGTGTGAAAAGTAATTGCCCCTTGTTAAAAAAGAACCTAACTGTGGTGTATCACACCTGAGTTCAATTTCCTGAGCCACCCCCAGGCCTGATTACTGCCACACCTGTTCTCAATCAAGAAATCACTTAAATAGGAGCTGCCTGACACAGAGAAGCAGACCAAAAGCACCTCAAAAGCTAGACATCATGCCAAGATCCAAAGAAATTCAGGTAAACAAATGAGAACAGAAGTAATTGAGATCTATCAGTCTGGTAAAGGTTATAAAGCCATTTCTAAAGCTTTGGGACTCCAGCTTAACTAACAGTGAGAGCCATTATCCACAAAATGGCAAAAACATGGAACAGTGGTGAACCTTCCCAGGAGTGGCCCACGACCAAAATTACCCCAAGAGCGCAGAGACGACTCCATCCGAGAGGTCACAAAGACCCCAGGACAACGCCTTAAAGAACTGCAGGCCTCACTTGCCTCAATTAAGGTCAGTGTTCACGACTCCACCATAAGAAAGAGACTGGCAAAACGGCCTGCATGGCAGATTTCCAAGACGAAAACCACTGTTAAGCAAAAGAACATTAGGCTCGTCTCAATTTTGCTAAGAAACATCTCAATGATTGCCAAGACTTTTGGGAAAATACCTTGTGGACTGATGAGACAAAAGTTGAACTTTTGGAAGGCAAATGTCCTGCTACATCTGGCGAAAAGGAACACAGCATTTCAGAGAAAAGAACATCATACCAACAGTAAAATATGGTGGTGGTAGTGTGATGGTCTGGGGTTGTTTTGCTGCTTCAGGACCTGGAAGGTTTGCTGTGATAGATGGAACCATGAATTTACTGTCTACCAAAAATCCTGAAGGAGAATGTCCGCCATCTGTTCGCCAACCTCGCTGAAGCTGATCTTGGGTGCTGCAACAGGACAATGACCCAAAACACACCAGCAAATCCACCCTCTGAATGGCTGAAGAAAACAAAATGAAGACTTTGGAGTGGCCTAGTCAAAGTCCTGACCTGAATCCAATTGAGATGCTATGGCATGACCTTAAAAGGCGGTTCATGCTAGAAAACCTCAAATAAAGCTGAATTACAACAATTCCTGCAAAGATGAGGCCAAAATTCCTCCAGAGCGCTGTAAAAGACTCATTGCAAGTTATCGCAAACGCTTGATTGCAGTTATTGCTGCTAAGGGTGGCCCAATCCAGTTATTAGGTTCAGGGCAATTACTTTTCACACAGGGCCATGTAGGTTTGGATTTTTTTCTCCCTAAATAATAAAACCATCATTTAAAAACTGCATTTTGTGTTTACTTGTGTTATATTTGACTAATGGTTAAATGTGTTTGATGATCAGAAACATTTTGTGTGACAAACATAAAAAAGAATAAGAAATCAGGAAGGGGGCAAATAGTTTTTCACACCACTGTATATGTGTATATATATATACATATATGGTTTTGAAATTAACCTTCACCTATTTGTTTTCAATTATATATTTCTCAGAGTTCTGAGTCATTATCTACCAGGTTGCTGTATTTTTTATTTCCCTTTATTTTACTTTTCATTATTACTACACACTGCCATTGTCAACATGACTGATACTTAAATTGGTCACCAGGTTTCATTGTGATGATGGCTAGTGGATCAGGTTTCACAGATGAGGTTAGTGTGCAATCAGGACACAATGACACAAGTGTAGTATGAGGTGCACACTGTCCAGGATCATCAACCCCAAAGCTGGAGGTGTTCAGCTGTTTACAGGACCTTGTGAGCTGCACAGCACTTCTATATCTTCTACAGTGTAGATAGGGATGAGGGTTCTCTAGTGCGTCATAGCGATCCAGTTATGATGAGAATTGAGATGACATTTTGCTCCAGATAGTCCCACATGCTGTGTTGTCTTCCGATTACACAGGTAGAAACTTCTATGGATCATTGCCAGAGTAGCAGCATCCATGTGTCAGCGGTCGTTTGTCCAGGTGTCAGCAAATAATAATTAAAATAGCTGGGACAGACTGAGTTCTGCAGGACATATTTAAGAGTTGAGTGTAAAGCTGAGGAGCAGAACTGACAAAGTGGTCATCTCAGGATGTCTACTTGTGACACACCAGTAGTCCACTAATGTAAGCTTAATATGTGTCACAAATAAATTAATGAAAACAAATTATCAGGAAAAGATTGAGCAACACAGATCTATGCTGAGGAGTGCCAGTGAGAAGTCAGTGACGGTTAGATGGGAGATTTCATGTTTTATTATAGAATTCCAGCACATTAGTGAAGCAAGAAAAAGCATAAACCAGTATGGAGGTCAGTCTGTCAGGAGGACTCATAAGTTCAGTCACTTGTTCATCCTTGACTGTCACTTCTGTGACTTTACTGACTGCACCATATTGAGTGACAAGTTAAACCCAATGTGTTTGGCCAGAAGGATGCACCCCAATTGTCTGATTCTGCTGTGTTTATTATTTTCAGATACTCAAATGGCGCTGGACTGTAATCAGATAGGAAAAGTTTAGTCTGTCCAGGCACAGCGTGTGAAGAGCTCTTTGTTCTGCCGATGAGGTTCTTTACAAAATGGATCCTGGAAGAACTGGGCATGAAATAGGAATCAACTCTGAGACAGTATGCCAGTCAAATGTGAATTAAATTCGTGTGGATGTGTGTCCTAAAATATGAATGGTTAAATTGTAGCCTGCCAACTACATAGAAAAATGTGCGTTTGCCGTGGTCTGCCCGTCTGCTTCTGTGTGGGTGCTGAAGATAGTCCATAAATCCTGTTTTAGAACAGACAGTAATTGACAGTGACAGAACACCTGAAGGCCTGACAACTGGTTGTAATAGGGAATTTGAATAAATCACACAATTATTTGAAAGGTGAAAGAGAACAACAATTGAAGGAAACAGACATGAGAACTCAAGCAACAGAGTAGCATCTGTAAAAATGAACCCCGTCTTTGAAGACCTGCCTAAATAGGTGAAGGTCAGCGCATCGCCTCCAGGGACGGAATCTTGAATTTAATCCCAACTACAGACCCGTGAGCTCACTGCAGTCTTATATTATAAATGGCTCAGGACGGACTGGGAAAACATTTTACATTTAAAATTTTCAGATTCTTTATTTCCCTACATTATACCTGTGACAACTTGAACTCTGAAGTGTTGTGTGAATTTCAGAATGGCCTGAGGTGTGTATTTCACTCTGTATATTTTATTCACATGTATGGCGTTATTGTGTTGTTGAATGTCACTTATCTTCATGTCGCTTTTTGATTGTTTATTTTTTCCTTCTTTTCTGAAATTGCCTTTATTAACTCTCTTTGACATACTGTACATATTCATTTGACTGTATAGAGCTTACATATCATAGATGAATGTACGTAGGACTCTTTTCATGGGCTGATATTGGCCTGTCCTTATATTAGTTTAGAAGGCGAGTGGCAGCAATTGGCCACTCAGCAGATCGGCATGTAAACAGGTGGGAGGTGCGCTATTGCACTCAGTCCAGCAGCCTAACACCTTCACTTATGGAGTCCAATAAAGTTGCTAAATCAGAATGAACAGAGGAAAGTCCATTAGGATCAGAGTTTGTCAACTTAAGTATGTGCGCCCAAGTTTTCATATAACTGTTTTAATTGCACTCCCTAACATTTTTGAAAGGAGACCACTAATACTCTTTAAATAATAATAATAGTGACAGTCTTTCCAGCAGCTCCGTATACGACTTTCTTTTGTATCAGTATACTGCTGCTGATTATGTGAATTTCCCTTTGGGATTAATAAAGTATCTATCTACTATATCATAGAAACATATTTTATTATACCTACTTAACTTTTATCAACATTTATCTAACTATATTTGTTCTAGTACAAATGTAGTTTAATTCTATTTGCCTAATAGATATATCTTTCATATTTTCACTATTGTTTTTTTCACATTTTCACGCCCCTTTGTTGTTACTTCGCCCCCTAGGGGGGCCCGCCCCACAGGTTGAGAACCACTGCATTATGGAATGTTGCGTCGACTGATCCAACCCAGAACATCAGTGCCAACCTTCCTTCATCATGGAGTTATTGTTAGGAGAGGAAGTCACCTTAAGTGGAGGAATGAGAAACGTGAGGACATGAGGGTCTTGTGGTCTGCAACCAATGACTAAAACATGAAATGCTGTCAGCAGTGAAATGCCATTAAGGACACAATAAAGCATCAGTTCTCCTTCTCCATCTCCTGACCTCACACGTGCCATCACCATTGCAGACTCATAAACCTTTTTTAGTTTTTATCCTCTCTCTTTGATATTAAGTGTCTTCTTAATTCCATCACCTTCATCTTCCATTGTCCCTCCCTCATCTCCTTCACTTTCTTTCCTCTCTCTTTGTCAGCCAAGTCTCCTCCTAATTTTCCTCAGTGTCGCCCCCAGCTGTTTCTGTTTGGACACACAAGAGGACACATGGTGGTCTTATCAGAATTCACTTCCACTTTCTGAGCTCGTGGTGGACTTGAGTGATTAAATTTGTACAACATATTTGTTTCACATTCCATGACACAATTCTACTGTTTCTGTCACATTTGTCTTCATTTTTGACACAGTAGGTGACACACACAGAGATTTAATTAAACAAATGTCACACAAACATTCAAATAATGGTTTAATTTAACAGTTCAATTCAAGATGGAGTTTGGGATTGAAGAGAGCTACAAATAAAGGAGACAGTCTGAAGGCTCAATGGTGTACGAGTCAGCCTTGAGATTTGCTATGACATCACATCGGCCAAACTGTGATACTTGTAGAGCTTTACACATAAAACTGAAGAAACCTGCAAAACCCAGGAGACCTCGAATGGCTAAGGACTGCAATTGTAGGACCAACAAGGCCATTGTGGAGTTGAGACTTGCGAGAACTTTGTCAAGTGTTTGGTCATTTTATGGAGTCAAGTGAGATAACTGAGGCCGAGAAGACACGAGAGTCTATAGAGTTCAGGAAAGAAATCTGAAGAGGAGTTTAATGAGCTCAGAGAAATCTGACAAGAAATCAAAGGAGCTACCGATAGAAATACTTAAAGAAAAAACATTATAACTGAAGATCGAGACATAATAATAACAGAACTGAAAGTTAACTAACTCGGAGAGTTTAAATATAAAGAACGAGCTCACAATCACTTCAAATATCACAAAATGTACTCGTAACGCCATGCCAGCTGCTTTTTATTGTAGCAATACTAGCTTGTGTAATGTTTGTATTTTACTCCCATTAAACAAATCAAAAGTCTCTGTTACAGTGAAACCACACGAGCATCTTCCTGATAAAATACCAAAACGAAATAATTTGAATTTCTAATAGGTCCTCAGTATGAGACAAACTGCTGGAAATTAAACCGAACGCGCCCAAAGTTACATCGTTCGACGCCACCACAAACTTTGCCGATGACGCCTTAAAGGAAAAACACAAAGAATACGCAGTGCTCGAGAAAATCAGAAATGAACGACGGTGCCGCGGGAGTGAGCGGTTGAACAAGCGCGTCTGACGGACAGCACAGTCTTACATGCGTGAAATCAAAAGGCGAAACAACGCGAAAAGTGCACGAGCGCGAAGAGAGCAGAAGCGATCACGATTTAACGCGCCTCCGCAAGTCCGATGCAGAATTACGCTTCACGGGACAATTGATCGGAAAATAGATTAATGTAGGACTACCAGAAAAGTGCGCGACCACCGTCATCCACAATAAAACTCGTGAAGGTGCGATTTACTGTGCCGCTGCCTTTATCCCACGCGTAGCGCCCAATCCCAAACACTTAAAGGCGAACCACGCGGCGTCGTAGGCACCTCTGAAATTTAAAAGCCTCTCAGCAAAATCGCGCTCTTTTCTCACCGCTGGTACCCCCACCCGTATGCGATTCACGTTCGACTTTCGCCCTACCTTCCGCACCTTGCTTGATCCTGTACGTAAAGAAGTGTGAGCAATGAAAGTCTACACATAAGAACAAAAAGAGAGAACTTCAGCACGCGGTGATATATACTACGTCATTCATGGAACGCCCATAATACGTGACACGCCAAACAATGTCTTTGCCGGGACACCCACACCAACAACAGGTGAGTTTTATCCAGTCTTAAAATTCAGTTGTCGAGTTGCGATGCTAGTATCTCTTGAAAATAAGTACCTTATTAATTCCTGAATTTTGTTACAGGTATATGTAGAATTGTATCGTTTACCCAGGTGCAATTGAAAGAAATATTTGACATCCCGGACAAGTATTCGGCTAGCCTGATCAAAATGTATAGAGCAAAAAAGGAGGCAAGACGGCACATGAATTGGAAATCACTTTTTAGAATTACTAGATGGACAGGAAACATAACAAGGCCCAGGAAAGTTAGTTGTTTTGGAATAGTCGTAAGCATGAACTTAACGTAGTATGTGACAGTGTTGTAATTAAGGCTGTTAAACTGGTTATTATGAAGGTGCATGTGGCAAAACCCATATAGACTTAAGGAATGTATGCAAAATGATTTTATAGAATGCTAAATTATACTGTATATGTTTATATCCGAGTCATTGGCACTGCACACATTCCTCCACTGTCATGGACTACAATTCATATAATGTATTCATTTACAGTTTTCTTTGTAATGGTGAGATTTACACAAACAATATTTTACCAAATAAAACTACAATTCCTTCTTTAAACCTATATGTGACTGGGCTCATTGGTGTTTGTAGACTTTGCAGACTCCAACAGCTCTCACTTTATGTCTCGCAGTTCCTCTCACCACAGACAGCTCCCCAGGTCCCCAGTCAGAGAAGAAGTCGGCCATGAAGTGTTCAGCTGCAGAGCCCACCAAGAACAGAGCAGAACACAAATGTGCTGAGTGTCTTAAAGGGTTTTAGCCATTCTGTGCCTGGGGGTCTTCTGAGAGTTTATCTCTGTCACTTTGTGTCCAAGCACAAACTTTCACAGAGTCTGACCTCCAGAGGCTTCCAGTCCCACATGAAGAGAAGAGCTGCAGGTACCCAAGTGTATTATATTACATTGGGTTCTTTTCACAGGGGATGACTTATAAGAATCGACTTTTCACTTTATTTGTTTTTTAGAACACAATGATAGTGTTGGGGTCTCACAATAAGGAGATCACAGGCTCGCCTTGGGGTCCTCCCATTGTGAATTACTGTAAGAGCTTTTGTTTTTTATTTTCAATAAAATACAATAGTGTTATGAGGGAAAGCTATTTGGGAGCTAAAGTCCTACCATAGTTGGCGCCATATTTTAGAAAAAACTCTGCTACTGTATTGTATTTTCACCTTAAGTGCATTAGTTACATATTTAACATCAGACACTGAAGCTGATGATGAATCCTTCTCTTCCAAACATAAAAGTAATAAAAAGCAAAACAGACGTCATTGAAGTTGATCGTGTTTGTGTAATATTAATAAAAATGGCCAGCAGATGTCACTAGAGAGGTGAGTGTGTGAATGCTTTGAAGCTTCCCACACAATTCTAATGCAATTCTCTCAAATGTCTGATAGCTGTGGAGATTCACCTGCCCACCACCAACTCCCTGTACCTGCACAGACCCTGACAGAAGCCCCCTCTGGACCATGGAAGTCTCCTGAAGCCCAGTGAGTCCTCCTCCATGCAGCAACCCCAGCAACCCGCCATCCTGACAGACTGTCCCTGCACTCTCATCCATGTCCCACCAAACCACAATGTCATACTTGTGAGAACTGCTCTTTATATTCCACTTCCATTCCAAATCCATTTAATTTTTCTTTCTAAGGGTATGGATGATCAGCCCATCCCACAGGCTATTCTCCTATATGGCACTCACATCCTCGGCATTAAAGACCCCTAACCTGTGACCCTAGCTGATTCAGCTGTTCTTCCATCGTCACACGGGGATTTTGGTGCAATAGTGACACAGTTGTGCCTACTCGGCATACCCTGAAAGTCCAAACGGAGTTTACTACTCGTAATTTTATCAGTGATGCCATTGCTCATCTTCTTTCATTCATAACCATTTGTCAGAGTTGTAAATGACGCATCATGATAATCCTCTAATAACTAAGTGAATCACCCGGCCTGACAATTCTGCCATTCCCAAAACATGATTGTAATTTACCGTACAAGAAATGTCCAACTGCATGAAGCTCTTTGTTATGATGTTTTTTTGCTCTTCTACAAAATGTCTGACCTACCATGTCAATAGCTTTCCTTGGTTGGTAACGGCCACTTCACAACCATTTTTACCAAACATATAATCAAAACCAACCACTATAAATATAGTTAACACTCTGATAACATTAATATTAAAACTACCTACGCATTGGTTTATTAGGCTAGCATTGTGGTGCAGTGGTTACAAATATTCCTTCTGTTTCAGATTCAAATGAGTTCAAACTAATGTCCCATTGTTGCTCGCTGCGAGTTTTTATGTTCTCCCTGTGCCTGTGGATGACCATCTTAAATACTGCCTCTTCTCCATCTAAGAGATTCATTTTGCGCTAACTTGGCTCTTTCTATAGTTCTGCTCACTTTGATGGCTGGCATACGTGAGGTGATGGTGCTTGACTGATGATGAGCCGACACCACATTGAGATCTCACCAAGACGTTGTTGTTACCTCAAAAATCCTGAAATGAAGTAAGTGGATTTGAGTACGTTAATGCTTATCTATTTAATGATATGTAGAGAAAGTACAAATTGACCTTTGCGCCTGTGTTGTTACTTGAGTCTCTGAAATCGATTTGTTTTGTGTATACAAATGTAAACATAAAATGTCAATATGTCTGTTGGGGAGCTGCAGCCCTCAGTTCCTCCTGCCTAAACCCAGGAAGGTGCAAACGGCACAGGAATAAGATCAGTGACCGTGAGTACAACTGCTTTATCGCCCAGGGGCTCTATATGTATAAAACGTGCGTATGCACAGAAATGTTGTGTGGGCAACCTTTCCCCACGCTCAAATCGCGGGATGTATAAAAACCTACACTTACGTAAAGCCACGCGACTTTCCACGGCACCATGCCTGCCCACGCAAAGTTCTCCTCGCCGGTTTTGCAGACTGGTGGCACCCAGCGCCGTGCTAAATGGTACTGTTCCTGTGTGGTTACCGTTTTCCATGCGCGCTTTATGAATACACTGAAACTAACGGCATATTGTTTCTGCCAGTGTAACGCATCTGATTGTAATTAACTTGTAACAATATAATGGTCCAGGGAACAGCCATAGTATTCCAAAACACCCGAATCCATAATCAGTTTCTGAAGCAGCTACTCTCACTTCTCCTTCTTCTTCCCCTTCTCCTTCCAGCTCCTCCCGTTAGAGTTGCCACAGCGATCATCTTTTTTCCATATTACTCAAACACGTGGAGTATTTATATCACTGTATCTGAATGAGAATCACAGCAGCAGCTGATCGAAAGAGAATTATCAGTATACAGCTTCAAGGACACGCTGTCTCAGCCACTGCAAAACGTTTTAAAGCCTTTCCTGTACGGACCTCGCGGTTCAGAAACAGTTTCATCCCAAGAACTTTAAACGCACTCAATCAATTGCTCCTTGTAAAACTGTTTGTACTTATAAGTACAATCACCACACTGTAAACTTGTACTACAGTTATAATATCTCACAACCTGAGCTACTTTATAAAGCGTATTTACATATGATGACAATATCATTTTTCAGGTGAAATGCAGCAAAATATGTTTATTAAATTATACAGATAAAACTTTAACTTCATTTAAGTAATATATATTCTTCACTGGGATGCGTTAAGGATAGAATAATTAAACATGTAGTACAAAGATATTTCAATGTTCCTTAACGTCTTGAAGAATCGGGCTAAGCTACAGATGGCTTAACTTCTATTATAGAACTGATTGTATGGCTGATCGTTTACTTGGGAAGAAAAGCACTGACTGCAGTGACGACGCCAATATATATTGAATATAAAACAGAAAGAAAATAACAACACAGCTAAAAGCGAGCGACAAATTTCGGCAAAGTTAAATGCTTGTGTCATGAGCCGAGGCGGCTATGCAGTGTCTGCAAGGACGTGGCCATCCACGTGCATAAGCTACCTTACTGCAGGCGGGCAAGGAGCCACCGATTCTTCCTCTGCCCAGTGCCACCACAAGCCTAGAGCGCCCTGAGTACTGCTGCAATAAATTATTTCATCGAAGTGAAACCCATGTTTAATAACGTGCTTTAACTCTTATCATCATAAAAATGACATCACGTATACATCTCAGTATTTTAGTTATTCAGAGAGCTGTAATATCACGAATGTAATCGATTCAGGTCCAGTTGGAGGTAGAGAGCCGGTTTAAGAAGCAAGTAGTGATTCACACACATAGAGCACATACGAGTAGAAGATCAAATACAAAACAAAGCATTTAACGTGTTACTTTAATTATAATGTGGTTTGAGAAACTGGTTAATTAAACGATTTTAAGATGAAGTTTATGATGTTCTACTTTAATGACAAAATAAACTGCGTGATTAAAGTGGAAATGTCGAGATTGAAGTTAACATTTAGTCTTTTCCCACTGTGTGCCTTTTTCTCTGTACCTAATAAACTTTCATATGACACTCAGACAGTGGGCTACAACTCGGCTTTTCACGGCGACTTTGATATGTGACTTCTTTTTATTTCCGGCACTGTTGATTTTGTGCACGTGAGTTTTCAAGTTTCTCCAACACGCTAAGTCACTCGATCAACTTCCTTTTGTTGATTATACCACGGTTTATGTGAACAAATAGTATGTTTTCCTTTGCCTCCACTTGGTATTCGCTGAAATTCTTATATTTCCCCGTGCTTTTCCCATTGTCTTTTCACAGAAGGCTGAGCTTAAGGCGATTTATATAGATTTGCATATTCAAAGAGGCTAATTCTGGGAGGAGTTGGTGTTACATAAAGCGCGTGCCGAGCATTACTTTTCACGCTGATCGGGATTTATGGGTGGAAGAACGTGGAAGTTGGAGTGCGCTACAGATTCCTGCATCTGGATTTTTCTGTGCGTAAGCACATTTCGCTTTTGTGCTTGCACCATGTTATAGTGGGAGTTCTACGCGGTGTTATACATGAGGCCTCAGGAGGCACTGGGACGTAATGACAAGAGGCCTCTTGGAATGAGACGGAGTCCTAAGAGACTTCGAGAAGGAAGTTAGTAATAAGGGA
>NW_024385760.1:0-8286 GCF_016835505.1 Polypterus senegalus
CGCCCTGCTGGATGCCATGGGGGCCACGAGAGGGAGCTGCAGGGAGGACCGAAGAATTCTTCATGCCTTTATGACCCGGAAGTTCGTCATAGGAAGAGCGCACGGCTTCGGGTGTGAGAAACATTATTTACCCTGACCCGAAGGAATAAGGACTTGTGGACTGTTGGGAAGGAACACCTCCGGGTCAGGGAATATAAAAGGATCGTGGGGCTCCCAGACGATGAGCTGAGTTGGGAGGCAGGGTGGCTAAGCGCCTGGGAGAGTGGAGGATTATTATTATTATTATTGTTATTATTATTATTGGAGTATTTGGGAGTAGAGGGTGCTTTGTGCACTCATTATTATAATAAATATCATTATTGGACTTTTACCTAGTGTCTGACGTGGTGTCTGAGGGTGCAAGGGTGCGAAAGCAAGCATCTTATTCTGTTACAATATGTATATCTATATCTATCTATATGTATACTGTATATCCATCTATCTATATATATATAGCTATATCTATATACAGTATATATATATATCTATATATTTATCTATGTATCTATATATATATATCTATCTATATATCTATATATATCTATATCTATATATCTATATATATATATATCTATATATATAAAGTATATCTATATATATATATATATCTATATATATATATCTCCTTTGGGGTGCGAGCAGCTGTTGCTGGGGGTGCCAGAATCCATTGAGGAAGAAAAATGAAAAACATTATTTGTACAAAATCTTAATTTATCTATCCATTCCTAAATAATTAAATGGGCAGGCTATTTCGTATCAGTGCAATATGCTGCTTGTTAAAACAGATGACTCCTAATCTTACGTGCACTTAGTGCTGCGTGGGTATTATGAACTATCGTATTTTTTCAAGTTCTATTTAAAATTTTAAATATAAGTAATTTTTATTTGGTCGACAGAAATATGTTTAGTAGAAATGAAAGTTAAATTTAATCATCATTGCATAAATTTTTCTTCACCACAGAAATTTAAAGACTAAATCCAACTGCCTGATGGGCTCATCAGGCAGTACACACTCACTGCACCCACTCTCCCGAATCGAACCTCAGACGTCAAAAGCTTAAGAAGCCTCTCATGTTGCGCTAGGTGTGTGGTTCGCTTATTTGACTGTACGTAGATCGGGTGTGTATATATTTATATATATATATATATATATATATATATATATATATATATATATATATATATATATATATATACCTGTATATATTACTTTTGAGAATGCAACGTATAGTTTTGTCCAGGAGGAAAGCAATGTTGCCTCAAATCAATGGCAACCTTTTGTAGGATGTGTCCCTGAGACTTATTAATTCTCATCACAAAGCGGAGCCTTATTGAAATTTGAGGCATTTCAATTGAAATGGGAGATCAGGGAGTATAACGGTGATGCCAGGAATACATTCAGAGTGTGGTGCTCTGCTGTTTTTTGTGTAGTTGCCTTCACACAACCTCTCCGCTGCTTTATAAACGAACGGGGAAGACTTTGTGTGGCACCGGAGAGCTGCCAGGAAGACAGCCGATTACTTCCGCCACGCTTGGGCGTGGCTAAGGACTGAACACCTGGGGCTCATCCGGAGCCTTATTTATGGGCCGCCTCCCTCCAGTCATTGGTGGAAGTCGGGAGGAAGCGGACTGAGCTGGAGAGCGAGGACAGGAGGCTGCCAGGAAGCAAGGCACAGAACTGTGGGCCCTGGACTTTGGGGAAATCGTGCAGAGGCACTGGGGTTTGGCGTGAGTGCACTAAACTTGTACATAGTGTAAATAAAGTGTGTTGGGTGCAAAATATGATGTCCGTCTGTCTGTGCCGGGACCAGCGTTCACAATATATATATATATATATATATGTACTGTGGTGGGTTGGTGCCCTGCCCGGGATTGGTTCCTGCCTTGCGCCCTGTGTTTGCTGGGATTGGCTCCAGCAGACCCCCGTGACCCTGTGTTTGGATTCAGCGGGTTGGAAAATGGAAGAATAGATATATGTACGAGGTGCAATCCAAAAGTTCCCGGAATGCATTTATTCTGCAGCCAGAAGGGTTTGGTTATATAAATCGCCGCTAGATAGCAGTTCAAGTTGTCCTTGAGAGCTGTTATCACACGTTATAACGTCAGCGCAGTTGTTTTTTAAGTCGCAGTTCTTGTTTAAACTTCAGTTGTGTCTGTGAAGGGTTGTTCGTGAAAATGAGTGATTTGAAAGACTCAAAAAAGCTCAACAAGTTTACAGCAACACCAAGTCAAATGCTCATTTACTTCTTTAATGTGAAGGATGTCATCCACAAGGAATTTGTGCCACAAGAACAGACAGTGAATGGAGCATTCTACAGGGATGTTCTAAGGCATTTGCTTGAAATCGAATTTGCCGAACATGTCCTCAGATGTGGGCTGACAAGACATTTCTTTTGTATCACGATAATGCACCAGCTCACGCATCTCTGATTGTGCGCAAATTTTTGGCTTCTACAAAGTTTACTGCCATTCCCCACCCTCCGTACTACCCTGATTTAGCGTCGTCTGATTTTTTTTTATTTCCTAAGATGAAGATGAGGCTCAAGGGATGCAGATTTGAGACAGTGGAAGAGATCCAAGCGGTAACAACCAACGTCTTGAAAACACTGACAAAAAACGACTTCCAGAGGTGCTTCGAAAGATTGAAATCTCACTCCGATTGGTGTATCAACTCAGCGGGTGACTATTTTGAAGGAACTATTCAGCATTAATTGTTATTTGGTGTGTATGCTTTTAAATAAATGCAATTCTGCAATTTTTGGATTGCACCTCGTATGTGTGGAAGAAATTAATATTTTTTTCCCCTTCTTTTTTACTCTTCTAAAGGAGACTGTTTAACATCATAGACTTGGTTTACTGTTATTGTTATTATTGTATTAGGATTTAATATGCTTATCCAGGGCCACTTTTTAACACAATTCCCTGGGTTTACTAATTTACTATCTCAAGACTGCTGAAGATGATATTTTATGGTTATAGTAATTGGACTGTATTGGCAATGGGTATCTCAATTTTATTCGTCATACGCCGCTGCTGGGGGCTTGTTTTGTTTTGGATGTGCTCAGTTTCTATGTATGTCAGAGGACTGGGACTTTGGGAAGTGGGGTCCAGCCCCATGTGGAGAGGCAAAATGGGAGGGGGGACTGGGGGAGAGAGAAAGAGAGCAAGCTATCTCTAATCTGTTCTTTTAATCCTTATAATTATAAGTGCCAACGTAACAAAAGGCTTCATGGTAATAACTACTGAAAAAACTGGAAATTAATGTCAAAGCTGTCTTTTTTTCACTTAAGACTAAAAAATGACAACAAATGTTCAGAAGCAATGACTCCAACAATGTTGTGAGCTGGACTGTTAAAGGTCTGAATCACGAATTAAAAAGAAAGAAAGTATTCCCTCACTTAACAGGTCTAAACACTAAAATAGCAATTTTACAGGAGACTCACTTATTAAGCAAGGATCCGTTTTGGCAGCACAAAGACTGTACTGGCCAAATGTTCCATTCCAGCTTTACAAAGAAATATAGGTGTGTGGGAATTCTTATAGATAGGACGGTCTCAATTGTAGTATCAGATGTTGTTTTGGATCCGGAAGGGAGATATGTGATTGTCATAGGTAATTTATTTAACTGTAAAGTCAGTCAGTCAGTCATTGTCCAACCCGCTATATCTTAACACAGGGTCACGGGGGGTCTGCTGGAGCCAATCCCAGCTAACACAGGGCACAAGGCTGGAACAAATCCCAGGCAAAGAGCCAGGCCACCGCAGGACACACACACACATACTCCCACCCACACACCAAGCACACACTAGGGACAATTTAGGATCACCAGTGCACCTAACTTGCATGTCTTTGGACTGTGGGAGGAAACCAGAGCACCCGGAGGAAACCCATGCAGACATGGGGAGAACATGCAAACTCAAGGCAGGGAGGACCCAGGAAGTGAACCCAGGTCTTCTTACTGCGAGGCAGCAGCACTACCACTGAATCACCGTGCCACCCTTAACTGTAAAGTGATTTTGATAAATATTTATGCACCCAATGTCGATGATAGGAAATTCATGCAAAATTAATTTGCATCCATTCCTAATGTAAACACTCATAAAAGTATAATGGCTGGGGACTTTAATTGTGTTTTAAATCCAGACCTAGATAAGTCTCCTGCTACAGGGGTGATGACATCTAACACTGCAAATACAATTACACAGTTTGTAACTGACCATAACTTATCAGACCCCTGGAGATTTCTAAACCCAAACTCAAGAGCATATTCTTTCTACTCACCAGTGCATAATTGCTACTCAAGAATTGATTATTTCTTTGTAGATAACAACTTCTTGCCTACAATTAAATCTTTTAAGTACAACACTATTGTTATTTCTCAACATGCCCCCTTGATTTTGAAGCTAAAATTAGTATGCCCCACATACTCATCTAGTAGATGGCATCTTAATCCACTTTTATTAGTAGACGAGAACTGTACAGAATTTATATCCAAACAAATAATTTTTTTTAGATACAAATACATCCTCAGAGGTTTCTGCAGAACACTCTGGGAAACCCTGAAGGCCTTCTTAAGAGGACAGATTATCTCATCTCTTCTCACAGAAATAAATTGGAAACCAAGAAGGTATCAGAGCTAATCAACGAAATTACTAGAATACTGTAGATCAAGAACATACCAGGTGTCCAAGTGAGGCGCTTCATAGGAAAAGGTAGGCTCTGCATTCAGAGCTGAACCTCTTAACAACTAAAGAAATGGAACAACTCATATTTAAATCAATACATTATTATTATGAACTTGGAGAGATAGCTAATAAGATCTTAGCTCAACAAATCCACAAGCAAGAATTTTGCAATGCAATCTCAAAAATCACCAACACAAACGGAGACAAAATCATTGACCATAAAAATATAATGCACACATTTAGAGACTACTGTAAATCCTTATATTCTACTGAGATTAAAGAAGACAAGACACAATCTAATGCATTTCTGGACACATTACAAATACCACAAATAGATACTCTTAGTGCAGAGGAATTGGATAAACCTCTGGTACTATCAGAATTACTAGATGCTATAAACTCACTGCAGAGTGGGAAAGCAGCAGGCCCTGATGGCTACCCTGCCGAATTTTATAATGAAATTCTCAACTCAGCTAGCTCCCCTTCTATTAGCAACATTTACAGAAGCTAGAGAAAATAAAATTCTACCTCAAACTTTTCTCCAAGCATTAATCACCGTCTTTCCTAAACAAAATAAGGACTTATTACAATGTGCATCATACAGACCAATCTCACTTCTGAATAACGATGTTAAGATACTCTCCGAAGTCCTAGCTAGAATGATGGAAAAAGTGCTGCCTTCAGTAATATCACAAGGCCAAACTGGATTTATTAAAGGCAAACACTTAGCTTCCAATCTTCGACACCTGTTTAATGTAATATATTCACCAACAAAGTCAAACAACCTGGAGGTATTATTGTCATTGGATGCAGAAAAAGCATTTGACATGGTTGAATGGAAATAACTTTTCACTACATTGGACAAATCTGGGTTTGGCCCAAACAGTTCTGCATGGATCAAATTACTGTATACCAATCCAGAAGCATCAGTTTGTATTAACAACATTAATTCAGACTACTTTAAACTAGAACGTGGTACCAGACAAGGATACCCCTTGTCACCACTGCTTTTGCAATCGCCATTGAGCCACTGGCAATTCACTGTCAAAACGCTATTGAGATAAAGGGGATTATCAGAGAACGACTAGAACAGAAAGTTTCTCTATATGCAGATGATATGGTACTGTATATATCAGACCCACAAAATACTGTGCCTGCAGTCCTAACAGCACTAACAGAATTTCAAAAGATTTCTGGTCTCAGAATCAATTTGAATAAAAGTGTACTCTTTCCAGTGAATTCTCAAGCACACAATATTAGATTGGACACCTTCCCTTTTATCATCGTGACATCAGTTTAAATATGTAGGGTAAACATCACAAGTTAAAACATAAAGTTCTTTATGAACAAAATTTTGCCATCTGTATGGAAAAAAATTAGGCAAGACTTGTACAGATGGTCAACCCTTCATCTCACTTTAGCTGGTAGATTTAACATTGTTAAGATGAATATCCTTCCTAAGCTTCTCTTTTTATTTCAAAACATTCCAATATACATCAATAGATCATTTTTTAAGAAATTAGATTCAACCTTATCCTATTTAGGAGGAGGACAAGGTTGCCTGGGAGGAGTGCTGGTGCCCAGAGAGAGAAGAACTGTGCTTTAATTGCTTGGGACTATGTTGTGGCTGGAAGGTTCACGGGAAAAACGTGCCCTCCAGCTGAAGAAAAATAAGTTTGTTTATTTTACACGTGCCTCCTGGTGTCAGTCTGTGTCGGGACGGGCACTATATAGCATCCTTTTCACAGTAGTTTTTAATGCCTGGAAAACATTTGGGATTAAATCAACTCAGAGATCTGTACATAGACACCGTATTTGCATCCTATGAACAATTACACTCCAAATTTACTTTTCTTTTCACTCCAAACTTTCTAGCAAATACATTTCTTTCACTACCTCCAAATTTGAAACTTTGTTAAACAGAACCCTGCCCAATTTTCCTCACCTCCCACCTACCTCTATGCCGGAGAAAATATTGCCTCAGTCTCGAGGACTCAGACAGCATTTCCGTAGTATATAAAACTATTTTACAGTCCCTCTCTTTCACAGATCCAAGAGAACAGTGGGAAAAGGATCTCTTACTCAACATTTCAGGAAAAGGAATAGAAGTAGCAATGCACAGAATTCACTCAGCTCCAGATGTGCAAAACATAGAATTATTATCTAACTCAAAATTATATATCGAAAGTGCAGCTCTCTCGCTTAAAATTGTCCAAAATGTTTCCAGGGCAAGATCTAACTCTGCGAACGCTGCAATCAAGTTCCGGGCTTCACTAGGTCGCATGTTTTGAATCTGCACCAAATTAAAATCATTCTTGACTAAAATCATTAAATGCCTTTCAGAAAGCTTTGTGTCACAGTCCCTCCTAATCCACTAACAGCTGTGTTTGCTGTTCTTCCAGATGGGCTTAAAGTGGAGAAGAAACAAAACAAACTGTAATTACCTTTACTACACTACTGGCATGAAGACCTATCTTGCTCAACTGGAAGAATCCTAACTCACCTAATCTAAGTCAATGGGTAACTGATATTGTATACTATTTGAAACTGGAAAAAAATCTAATTTGCATTTAGAGGATCTGTACAAAACCTTTTCAAAACCTGGCAGGATCTAATCAATAACATTTTAGAATAAGTATTTAAATTGAGGATGCAGGTTCTCTCCCTCTTTACTCTATTTATCTTTATTCATTTATTAATTTATCTATTCACTTATCTTTATTAGCATAGAGTTTACACTGCTTGCCTAGCTCTTTTTCTCAGGGATGGGGGTTGATTTGTGTCAAACCTTTTTTTCCTGTCAAACTTGAGTTATGTGTATGGAATGTTATTTGATTTTAATAAAATCAATAAAATTTAAAAAATAAAGTAAACATTTCAGAAAGTTTGCTATAGCTTTATGATAAATTGATTGCAAAGACAAAAACTAATCTTTCTCCTCTCTGTACATTGGTGTCCTTTTAAATCCAGTGCCTTGAGGATGAGGATCATCATGAGCAGTTTCAAACTCCAAGTGGCTCATGGATATCCCATAGGTAAGAACCATTAAATCTATGTGCAAATGCAGAATGCACAGCTGTCTTGTAAAATGTCTTATTTCATCAGCCCTACCCTGGGCTCCACTCTTGAGGGTGGCCTTCTGTAGCACTGCACCTTAGTCTTCTTTTCTGAGCATCATTAAAATATAATTTTGAAACTTCCTATATCCCAGGAAATACACTGTAGCGTTTCTTCCACAATCCAAACATTTCAAAGCATCCCTTACTAGCACTTCATCACAAAAGTTTGCTTGTTAGTGGTAACATCTCCAGTGTACCTGTTCTCTGTATTTTCAAGGTGAAAGTGTTGTTTTAGCCTTTGGCCTGAAGCCGAATCTGTTTAAAGTGGACATGCCTGCCTTTCATTTCATGCTGCTAGCTCAGACAATGTATGATCAGCAAAAGTTGTTATCTAGAACTCAAATAAGTCTAGGAGCTACTCTATTAGACTGATGCATTTTTTGTGTTTCTCTTTACATTGTCCATGATTGTATGTTTTGTTTTACCTTATTTCTGATGTTGTG
>NW_024385761.1:0-7840 GCF_016835505.1 Polypterus senegalus
GGTCATATGTGAAGAAGTTGAAACCACCAGGATCTTCCTAGAGCTGGCCGCCATCTAAACTGAGCGATCGGAAGGGCCTTAGTGAAGGTGACCAAGAACCCGATGGTCACTCTGTGAGAGCTCAGAGGTCATCTGTGGAGAGGAAAACCTTCCAGAAGACAACCATCTCTGCAGCAATCCACCGATCAGGCCTGTATGGTGAGTGGCCAGGCGTAAGCCACTCCTTAGAAAAAGGCACATGGCAGCCCGCCTGGAGTTTGCCAAAAGGCACCTGAAGGACTCTCAGACCATGATAAAACAAAATTCTCTGGTCTGATGAGTCAAAGATTGAACTCTTTGGTGTGAATGCCAGGCGTCACGTTTGGAGAAAACCAGGCACTGCTCATCACCAGGCCAATACCATCCCTACAGTGAAGCATGGTGGTGGCAGCATCATGCTGTGGGGATGTTTTCAGCAACATGAACTGGGAGACTAGTCAGGAAAAAGGGGAAAGATGACTGCAGCAATGTACAGAGATATCCTGGATGAAAACCTGCTCCAAAACGCTCTTGACCTCAGACTGGGGCGGGGTTCATCTTTCAGCAGGACACGACCCTAAGTACACAGCCAAGATATCAAAGGGTGGCTTCAGGACAACTCTGAATGTCCCGAGTGGCCCAGCCAGAGCAGAGCCAGACTTGAATCCGATTGAACATCTCTGAAGAGATCTTAAAATGGCTGTGCACGGGCGCTTCCCATCCAACATGATGGAGCTTGAGAGGTGCTGCAAAGAGGAATGGGCAAAACTGGCCAAGGATAGGTGTGCCAAGCTGTGGCATCATATTCAAAAGACTTGAGGCTGGAATTGCTGCCAAAGGTGCATCGCAAAGTATTGAGCAAAGGCTGTGAATACTTATGTACATGTGATTTCTCAGTGTTTTTATTTTATAAATTGAAAAAACCTCAAGTAAACTTTTCACATTGTCATTATGTGGTGTTGTGTGAATTCTGAGGAAAATGAATTTAATCCATTTGGAATAAAAGCTGTAACATAACAAAATGGGGAAAAAAGTGATGCGCTGCGAATGCTTTCTGGATGCACTGTATATATAAATCATTATCAAGTGGACGTCGATTAGTTATTAATTGTAATCAGCCATCTTATTGGCTTATTGGGTAGAATAGCACTAGCCTAGTCCTTAGACCTAAATAAAATACTAATTATGCATAATAAGCATTGAGTGTTAATAGTCACTATACAGTTATGAATTCTGCAACAATATTATAATCATAATGATTTTATCCAAATTAAACAAAGGTACAAGGTCACATATTTCACAGATGATTTCAAATCTCAAACACATAAACTGCTTAGTGCCGGTGTCTTGACCACACAGAGCCTCGGACCAAAAGATGACAGCCCAGAGGTCCAAAGTAACTCCCCGCCAACAGAAGATGCATGAAGAAATTGACAATAAAGACAAAAAGCGATATTCAGTGCAGCATCAGAGGTGAATCTTTATCTCTGTGAACCTACACCACAAGAGATGCTGGGCTACTGGCTTTCTGGATGACCAATAAAGTCGTTGTCCTTCCTGTGCCCTCCTTATACGAGTGGGGACAACGAGGTCTGTTCAGTATGGCAGAATACATCATGGATGACAAGAGGACCAGACTGTCCTCAGCACATGCAAAGATACTTAAATTCGTGAATAAGAACCTGAAGTGTTCACCAAGACTGTCTCGTTTTCTTGTTGTAGAGTCCGGCTACAAATATCTAATTGACGTTTATTTGATTTGAAATGTGGAGTATGATTAAGACAGGCCTTTTGTTTTGCTTAGCTTGTTTTTGTTCTATTATGTATGCATTATGGGTAAATGTTCTTTGTGTATGCTGTATGCAGTAACACTTTATTATGGAATGTGAAGTTTATGCATGGCTAAAAATACATTTATTATTGAAAAGAAAAAAACAGTATTATTATTATAGGGCGACATGGTGGCATAGTGGGTAGCACTGCTGCCTCGTGAGTTAGGAGACCTGGGTTCACTTCCCAGGTCCTCCCTGCGTGGAGTTTGCATGTTGTCCCCATGTCTGTGTGGGTTTCCTCTGGGTGCTCCGGTTTCCTCCCAGAGTCCAAAGATATGCAGGTTAGGTGCATTGGCGATCCTAAATTGTCACTAGTCTGTGCTTGGTGTGTTTGTGTGTGTGTTTGTGTAAAGCGCCTCCAGGTGAGAAGGCGACCTGCCTGGGATTTGTACCTGCCTTGCGCCCTGTGTTGGCTGGGATTGGCTCCAGTAGACCCATGTGAACCTGGGTTATGATATAGCAGGTAGGATAATGAATGGATGGTATTATTATTATTGATATCAGCAAATCCTAAAGGAATGGAATGGGTGATCAATATCACCTCTAAAGACTCTGATCAGAGCCTTTCTACCCAATAATGTGCTGAATTTGGGTTTTCTCTTCTTAATTGTAATGAATGTGATGATATTTACATCCTCTAGAACCTAATCTGGACTAAAAAAAAACATACAAATATATCCGCTTGTGTTAGGGGGGCACAGTGTTTAGCACAACTGCTTTATTGTTCAGATGTCCTGCGGTCAAATCCTGCCCACAGTTCTACACAGGGGCTCTTAATGGCCTTTCTGGTTATCAGGTTCATCCTCTCATCCCCAAAAACATGCAAGTGAAGTGGGTAGAAAATCCAAATTGACCCAAGAGACTGCGGGAGACAGAAAGGCCCAAGATCATCTCCATCTTAAGATTTCACACCACTGCCAACTTATCCAGGCCATGCTGCCCAGCAAGTTCAGGCTGAGGCAGAACACAAGATGCTGAAGAAGACCCTGAGACCCCATTAATGTCATCATGGCTCGTCAGGTAGCTCTTGTCACTGTTAACGTCAAAGTGCGTGAGATTACCATTAGAAAGATGAGGTACATATTAGGTGGGCACTGGCTTGAGAAAATTCACTCTTATTTAGTGCACAGGGCTGAGGATTTAATTCTTATTTATTTATATCTTTTGGTGGACATTTCTGCCTTAACTGTCAAACAATTTAAGAAATATACATGTCCTTAATAAAATATGACTGTTGATATTTTCATTGACGTAATCGCTGTTGGCCTAACATACGTCACAGCTTCAGTCAGAGCTTAACGATGTTCAGGTCATGTGCTCAACACTTTAGATTATTCCTAATTCACCCAAATTTTTCTAAATTATCATTTATTAGGTAACCTATTGTTTGTTATCATGCAACTGAGCAGGTGGTCTTTATCGAAGTTCTATTAACCGTGTTTTCCTCTCTCATTTCAATCTTCTAAAAACATGAAAGCACCCACCGTTAGAAAGAGACGTTTATAAGTTCTTTTATATTAAATCACATTACTCACTTCTTCCAACACTCCCAGGTGACTCTTCTCCTCCTCTCCCATTTCCTCGGTGATTTTCTCTTCAGACTCTGATAACTCTGATTTCAGCTCTACAGAATTCTCCTGCGTAGCCAGTCGTCCCGTATTAGTGGACCAGGGCTGTAAACTGGATGGAGATTCTTCACAGGCATCTTGCTTGAAAATATCCTCAGTTTCATGCTTTTGAAGTTCAAGACCAACAGAAAAATCATTCAAATCCTCAGCTTCACGGCAGTAGTCACCCCTTGCACTCTTCCTCCTCTTTAAAAACTGAAATTCTTTCATCGTGAACCTCCAGCTTCACACACATCCTCTGGTGTAAGCCACCACAGTCCTCTTCTTTAATGTCCACCATTCTTTCATCCATGCCATCTTCTTTGGCAGAGGCCATGCTCTGTGGGAAACTCTTCTCTCTCTTTAAGTGTCTGCCCTTCTCTTCTCAGATTCACTTCTTACGTGGACAGCCCTGAGCTGGAAGCCATTAGACACCCTCAGTGTATGGACAAGTGAAATGGGAAAGCCCTGTGAAAATAAAAGTGTAGAATTAACTTCATAAAGTGAATAAAAATAATGAGCACACTTCAGGGTTACGGTATCCTCCATAAGGTTTGGTTCAAAGACACATTTCTTGATTTCCTCCTCTGTCTCACAGTTTAAAATTCCAAATCAGTCAATTCAGATGTGATGAAAGCGCACTGCAGACCTTCATTAAAGGGGATTTGCATACATTTCAGTGCCACCATATAGACATGACAACACTTTATCTACATGGCACCATCATGTTTGGGCACAGCAATAGCAGGTCTATTAAAGCCGTCATATTTAGGGCTTTGTTGGCTATAGACTGGCATGAACGTCAAACAGGAGTACGAGGTCTTTACATCATTGACACATTCACACGTTTCAGTGCAGTAAGTGTGGTAAAGACAAAGAGACCATCAGAAATTGTGTATTCATTCTCAGATAAGAGTACATGGAGCTCCTCAGAAACTACTTAGTGATAATGGGGTGGAATCAGAGAGATGGCAGAGAATTGCAACATTGAAACAAAGACCACTGCTGCATACAGTCCCTGGGGTAATGGACAACCTGAGGGACACAATCAGACCATTCACAGAAATTATACAGAATGTGATAAAGAATACTGGATGTGACTGGTTAGGGCCAGATTAGCGACATGGGGCACTACTGGTAAAGAATACCATGCACAATATTTATGGGTACAGCTCATATCAGCAGGTGTTTGGCCGAAATCCAAACCTTCCTTGAGTTCTCATGGACAGACCACCCGCCCAAGAAGGCACCACTAGTAGTGTGTCAGTGGAGCACATATTCCAGCGCTGGACACTCCAAGAAGACCATTTACTGAAGCCAGTGTTCAGACCGAATCATGGAGAGCACTCAGAGACAAGCCAATTCTGAAAATGATAAATCTGAGACAAAGAGGATGACAAAAGAGTGGACTGTGCACAATGGAAGGGACCTGCAGATGTCACTGGACAGGATGGAGTTGTGAAATGTGTCAGGCGTGGAGGTGCTCTTGGAAGGGCCCACCATTCTAGACTACGTAAAGTCAACGGTAAAGGTGACAATCGACATACCACCAGCAGTGAGAGAGATGGAGAGAGAGATTTATCTAACACTACATCAGATAATGAAGACACTGGAGATGAGAAGGAGACTCTAAACTCTTCAGTCGCAGTAGAAGATGTTGATGTTGAAGTTGAGCAAACTCTCGGGTTAAGACTGAGTCATTGTGTTTGTCTAAAAAAGGGGCAAACTGTGAGATATGTGGATGGAGATGGTGGCATACAGATAAAGTATTAGAATGGGCTGGTAAAGCAGAAATTGGTATAATAGTTTAGAGTTTACTGATCCTGACAGCACTGATGACACAGAAGGGTCTGTTGACACATCAAGTGTGGATAATCTGCAAGATGAACCAGAAACTAATGAACTGCAACTATGGGACTTGTGTGTGGAAATCACGGAGATATCAGCTGAGTCAGCAAAGCAGGAAGAGATAAGCAGCTGGGAAAGAAATGGAGCATCTGAGGAGGTGGAAAACCACAAGATGGATATGCCCTTTAAAAAGAGACTTCAGCAGGAATCGTAACTAAAGACCACCTAGTGGCACGAGGGTCTGAGGGAGAAGATAGATGGGCTCAACAGGGATTCAACAACATGGGCATCAGAACCTGCTCAGCAAGGTCTCTGAGGTGGCACTGCTACCTTAAACAATGAGGACAAACAGTTGAGCTCCAGCCCATAATAGTATAGTCGGGGCTCTGCAGCTTTCACATATATTTTATTTTCATGGCTTCCTACTGTATGGTTGGATGAAAACAGCTCTGATGGGCTCACCATTACCTTGGCATGAGTCCTGTTCTTCATTTAACACGGCCATCTCTAGTAAGCAAAAGAATAAAAGTACATAGAAATACTGAAAGTAGTTGGAAAAGATAAAATATATTAAATAAAAGAATACCATTACAAATAACACCAACAAAAAACTGCAAAGTCATGTCCACTGTAGATTTTACTGTATCTCTGTAGCAGCACTAGCTTGTGTAAGGTTTGTCTTTTTATTTCTAATTTAACAAATCAAAGTCTCCCCGTTACAGTGAAACCACACGAGCATCTTTACAGATAAAAAAATACCAAAAAATAAAATCATTTAAATTATTTCTAATAGGTCTCAGTATGAGACAAACTGGTGGAAATTAAACCTGATCGCCCTGTAAAGTTACATCGTGCGACTCCACTTTAATAAAGTTTGCCTAGGACAGCTTTAGAGGAAAAAGGAAAAAACACAAAGAACACACAGAGCTTGAGAAAAAACAGGAGTAGCATCCATTTGCAGAGCCACAGCACCATACGTCACCACAGTTGTAGACCAGAAGTTACAGATCCGGAAGTGACGTCACCGTTGTTTTAGGACTGACTTCGTAAAATTACTTTCAGAAGGTTTCGGCAGGTCTCGGCCAAGCCCGGAAAGTAACGTCGGGTGAAGGACCCGTTAAGGAGTTAAGTGATAAAAATGAGTAGGACAAACCGTACATCAAACCAAATAAAACACATCATTGTGAAGTTCAGAGGGTTTCTGCCATCACGTCGTGTCAGACATCAAACTAAACAATACGGATTGTTTCTGTGAAATACACTATCAACATTTATGTTGGGTTCAGGTCTGTGGGAACCATTTAACATGTCAATAAAATTAAAATCAAGATTTGTGTTAATTGAAAATAGTTTTTCATTAAATTTATGGAATGAAACATACAATATAATTACAATGTTTACACCACATTAGAGTTTAGTTATAAAAGTGATTACGTTTTTTTAAAATATAATTTACATGTGTGCAATATTGTTATAAACCAATTTAGAATTAACATTTAAGCCAATCTAATATTTTTAAACATGTATGTGAAGAAAATGTCAATACGTATTCTACACTGAATTATGCTATATATTAATTGCCTTATAAAGAACTGCTCTAGTTTTTGTCACTTATTATTATAAACGATAGGCCATCAAAAGAAAAAAAAGAAAAATACTAATAAGAATTCAATTTATTTATATAGCACCTACCTATGCCCAAAATTCAGAAAGAACAACAGCACCTATAATAACATTGGCTACAAATAATCAATCCATCCATCCATCCATTATCCAACCCGCTAACTACAGGGTCACGGGGGTCCGCTGGAGCCAATCCCGGCCAACACAGGGCGCAAGGCAGGAAACAAACCCGGGTAGGGCGCCAGCCATGCAGGCAGCGCCACGACACCCACACACCAAGCACACACTAGGGACAATTTAGAATCGCCAATGTACCTTTGGACTGTGGGAGGAAATCGAGTACCTGGAGGGAACCCAAGCAGACAAGGGAGAACATGCAAACTCCACCAGGAGGACCTGGGAAGCAACCAGGATCTCCTTACTGCAAGCAGCAGCGCTACCCACTGTGCCACCGTGCACTAAGCTACAAATAGTATCTTCACTAAATAAAGATGCATACAGGATATACAAAACATTCAAACAGAATAAAAGACAATAATTCAGACTAAAATGCAACATAAAACACTACAAAAAAATCTTAAACAAATAACATGAATTGGGATAAAATGCAAACCCTAAGTATCTGGACAGATAGAGGGGGTAAACTGAATGAAGGGTCCGACTGTCAGGTCTATTTAATGTCCTCCTAAACAAATGAATGGAGTCAGCTGATGTCATTCATTTCAGGAGGTCAGTCCACAGTCAGGGCGCTATATACAGCTGAAGGCCCTGCTGTCACCCACAGAGTGCAGGTTAGTGGGGGGCACAGAATGAGAAGACCTCAGTGGGCTGGTCAATAACAGAATTTGATAATCAGTCCTGTAAGACGGAGCAGTGAAGGTGCAGCAAGGATGTGCTCGTGCCGTGGTCGTT
>NW_024385762.1:0-14286 GCF_016835505.1 Polypterus senegalus
TGGAAGGCTTGCTGTGATAGATGGAACCATGAATTCTACTGTCTACCAAAAATCCTGAAGGAGAATGTCCGCCATCTGTTCGTCAACTCAAGCTGAAGCGATCTTGTGTGCTGCAACAGGACAATGACCCAAAACACACCAGCAAATCCACCTCTGAATGGCTGAAGAAAAACAAATGAAGACTTTGGAGTGGCCTAGTCAAAGTCCTGACCTGAATCAAATTGAGATGCTATGGCATGACCTTAAAAAGACGGTTCATGGTAGAAAACCCTCAAATAAAGCTGAATTACAACAATTCTGCAAAGATGAGTGGGCCAAAATTCCTCCAGAGCACAGTAAAGACTCATTGCAAGTTATCACAAACGCTTGATTGCAGTTATTGCTGCTAAGGGTGGCCCAACCAGTTATTAGGTTCAGGGGCAATTACTTTTCACACAAGGCCCTGTAGGTTTGGATTTTTTTTTCTCCCTAAATAATAAAAACCATCATTTAAAAACTGCATTTTGTGTTTACTTGTGTTATATTTGACTAATGGTTAAATGTGCTTGATGATCAGAAACATTTTGTGTGACAAACATGCAAAAGAATAAGAAATCAGGAAGGGGCAAATAGTTTTTCACACCACTGTATATATATATATATCTATACTAATAAAAGGCAAAGCCCTCACTCACTCACTCACTCACTCATTCACTCACTCACTCACTCACTCATCACTAATTCTCCAACTTCCCGTGTAGGTAGAAGGCTGAAATTTGGCAGGCTCATTCCTTACAGCTTACTTACAAAAGTTGGACAGGTTTCATTTCGAAATTCTAAGCCTAATGGTCATAACTGGAAGGTATTTTTCTCCATTAACTGTAATGGAGTAGAGCTGCAAAGACGTAGGGGGCGGAGTTTCGTGTGACATCATCCGCCTCCCACGTAATCACGTGAACTGACTGTCAGCGCAGTGCGTAGAAAACCAGGAAGACCTACAAAAGCGCTTAAGAAAACATGCATTATATAATTGAGAAGGCAGCTAAACAATAAGAAGCGCGAGTGACATATACTACCATATTCATGAGTGCTGCTACCTCGGAAAGAAAGCAAGGTGTAAACCTAAACTTTAAATTAAGTTCATAGACAGGCTACGCTGGCGTTTCACATGCCCACAGGTAATGGGATACAAGTTTAATGAGAGGACGCAGGATATAAACGAGAGTTTTGATCACTTTGTAACTAAGTTAAAATTGTAGGTGAAGGGGTGTGCTAATGCAAATTCCGAGACTGTGTTTGTGGGGATTGACAGTTAAGGGTGGGGAGTCACGTCATCATCTCCTCCCATTTACCTCAAGTTAATACACACGCTGTCTCTAGAGTTTGAACACACTGAATCCTCCAGGCACTACTTACAAAAGGTCACATTGACAAGCGTGTTACGCTATTTTTAAATCTTTCCTTTTCTTAGCACAAGCACAGCTGAGAAGCGATGCATGCTCCATAACGCGTTGAAAAATAATGCATTTAATCACACTTTGCATTACAAGCAAAGGGGAGCTTTTGTCAATGCATGATTTCCTGGTACAGCGATTACATTGATCAGCGCATCCCGATTCATTTTACCCTCGCACCACCTTAGTTTGAGAAGAAGTATGAAAAAATATGAGGTTAACACAGAAAAACAGATCACCAATTCAAGCTTTATGAATAATCGATTAAGCCATCAATAATTGTTTTGGTAAAGCCATCCTCCTTCCAGTTTATAATTTTTCCGCCACTAGCCATGATTAAATGAACGGTAAAAAAGTAAGAGCGAAGCGAGAGTGACTTATTTAGGCAGGAATATATATGATAGCAACACTCATGACAATGTCAATCATGTTACGTTATTATTAAAATGTTTCCTTTTCTTTTTCATTACTTCTTTAACACACTACTTCTCCACCTGGAGGCGGGGTATTTTGCCATATATATAATATATGAATTACCTCCAAAGAGCTGAGACTTTTGATATCATGAACGTGTGTACAAAGGGGTCTCCTGCCCAGCAAAAGTCGAGCAGCCAGCTGGCGTGCATTAGCTGTGCCGGCCTTTGAGACGCTGACTGCTTCTGCCTTAAGTCAAAGTGAGCACTTTTAATTTTTTCATCCTCCCCGCGCTATAGCCCAGACAAGTGCAAACACGGGACCCCTTTTCTACACCACACGCAAAATAATATTAAGGCGATTCACACTTTCTTGCACGCATTATCACGATTATCAGGTCCTCAGCTCGGATTATGAACACACGCATACGAGTGGAGGACTCACAGTGCCATCACAGCCGATTAATGGCGGGACGTCTCACCAGTCTACACAAGACCCACCGATGACTGTCGCCAAAAGGCGATCATAACGTCAGCGAACACATCTCTATACTATATAAAAGAAAAAGGCAACTTTCCTTTCTTTACACCTTTTTTCCTTTTATCCCAAACCAAAGCCTTTCTCTCTTAACACGGCAGAGGACACAAAAATAATTTTTTTAATTGCGGTTAGGCACATTACCAGAGGCACAAATTTGAACGTTCACATAGAAAATGTAATTTCTATACCACAGCCGTCGTGTAGCCCCTTTCAAAAGGGATCTACTACCGAGAGATGATCCATATACATTTTAGCTGCTGTTAGTTACTTACCTGTTGTGTTACACAGTCTTTAAAATGTAGTTTACCCGCAACCACTCAGTAGTGCTCAATGTACCTGTACTTCTTAAAACGTTAATGTTTTACTGTTTAATAACTTATAGACTATATTTTATTATTTTTCCCTTGCACTCAGTGACCAAAGCTATACACACACATATAGACACATACAAACATACACACAAGTATATGTATGTGTATATATATATATATACACACACACACCCCTATCTAGATTATATATATATATACACACACACACACACACACACACACACACACACACACACGCATACATACATACATACATACACACATATATATAATTTGTGTGTGTAGATATGTATATAGATATGTAGATATGAAGATATGTATGTGTATATATATATATATTATATATATATGTGTGTGTGTGTGTGTGTATATATATAAATATATATATGACAGCAGCAATACAAGCTGTGAGAAAACAGTAAAAAGGAGGCGTATCCTACGTCGTGGTACATTTTCTGATGCAGCTACCGAAAACAACTTTGTGACGCTGCCACCAAATACACAAAACAATTACTTTGACAATCATGTTACATTATTTTTAAAATGTTTCCTTTTCTTTTTCATAACTTATTTAACACATGACATCGCTGCAGAAGCGCGAGTATTTTGCTATATATATATATCACAGCGACACTCATAACAGTGACAAAACAATTACATTGACAATCATGTTACGTTATTTTCAAAATGTTTCCTTTTCTTTCTCTTTCCTTCTTTAACACACTACTTCTCCGCTGCCAAGCGCGGTTATTTTGCTATATATATATAAATATATAGATAGATAGATATATAGATAGATAGATAGATATATAGATAGATAGATAGATATGAGAACAACACTCATATCAATGACAAAACAATTACATTAACAATCATGTTACGTTATTTTAAAATTTTTCCTTTTCTTTTTCGTACCTTCTTTAAAACACTACTTCTCCGCTGCGAAGCGCGGGTATTCTGCTAGTATACTAATAAAAGGCAAAGCCCTCACTCACTAACTCACTCACTCACTCACTCACTCACTCGCTAATTCTCCAATTTCCTGTGTAGGTAGAAGACTGAAATTTGGCAGGCTTATTCCTTACAGCTTACTTACAAAAGTTAAGCATTTTTCATTTCGAAATTCTACACGTAACCCCATCTTCACAAAATTTGGTAGGTGGCTTTCCTGCGCTAGCCAAAACCAATGTACGTACTTATTTCGGTGGTATGACGACACTGTCAACCGCCATATTGAACTTTCCAATGTCACTAATTCTCCAGCTTCCCGTGTAGGTAGAAGGCTGAAATTTGGCAGGCTCATTCCTTACAGATTACTTACAAAAGGTAAGCAGGTTTCATTTGAAATTCTCATAACAGTCAACAACGTCCGCCATGTTGAACTTTCTTATTCATGGCCCCATCTTCACGAAATTTGGTAGGCGGCTTCCCTGCGCTAACCGAAACCAATGTACGTACTTATTTCGGTAGTATGACGCCAATGTCAGTCGCCATGTTGAACTTTCCAACGTCACTAATTCTCCAACTTCCCGTGTAGGTAGAAGGCTGAGATTTGGCAGGCTCATTCCTTACAGCTTACTTACAAAATTTAAGCAGGTTTCATTTCGAAATTCTACGCGTAACGGTCATAACGGTCAACAACGTCCGCCATGTTGAACTTTCATATTCATGGCCACATCTTCACGAAATTTGGTAGGTGGCTTCCCTGCGGTAGCCGAAACCAATGTACATACTTATTTCGTTGGTATGACGCCACTGTCAGCCGCCATATTGAACTTTCCATCGTCACTAATTCTCCAACTTCCCGTGTAGGTAGAGGGCTCAAATTTGGTACTATTTCGGTGGTATGATGCCACTTTCGTCCGCCATATTGAACTTTTCAACTGTCTTTGTTACTTATGGGCCCATCTTCAAGAAATTTGTATCTGGGTTCCCAACACTAACTGAATCCTACTTACGCACATATATACAGTGGGATGCAAAGTTTGGGCAACCTTGTTAATAGTCATTATTTTCCTGTATAAATCGTTGGTTGTTACGATAAAAAATGTCAGTTAAATATATCATATAGGAGACACACACAGTGATATTTGAGAAGTGAAATGAAGTTTATTGGATTTACAGAAAGTGTGCAATAATTGTTCAAACCAAATCAGGCAGGTGCATAAATTTGGGCACCGTTGTCATTTTATTGATTCCAAAACTTTTAGAACTAATTATTGAAACTCCAATTGGCTTGGTAAGCTCAGTGACCTCTGACCTACATACACAGGTGAATCCTATAATGAGAAAGAGTATTTAAGGGGGTCAATTGTAAGTTTGCCTCCTCCTTTAATTTTCTCTGAAGAGTAGCAACATGGGGGTCACAAAACAACTCTCAAATGACCTGAAGACAAAAATTGTTCACCATCATGGTTTAGGGGAAGAATACAGAAAGCTGTCCTAGAGATTTAAGCTGTCTGTTTCCACAGTTAGGAACATATTGAGGAAATGGAAGACCATAGGCTCAGTTCAAATTAAGGCTCGAAGTGGCAGACCAAGAAAGATTTCGGATAGACAGAAGCGACAAATGGTGAGAACAGTCAGAGTCAACCCACAGACCAGCACCAAAGACGTACAACATCATCTTGCAGCAGATGGAGTCACTGTGCATCGTTCAACCATTCGTCCAAAATACCTTCAACCACAATCCAGACTCTCATTGGAACCTACAGAAAGCGTTTAGAGGCTGTAATTTCTGCAACAGGGATCTAATAAATATTGATTTCATATCTTTTTTGTGGTGTCCAAATTTATGCACCTGCCTGATTTTGTTTGAACAATTATTGCACACTTTCTGTAAATCCAATAAACTTCATTTCACTTCTCAAATATCACTGTGTGTGTCTCCTATATGATATATTTAACTGACATTTTTATCGTGAACAACAAACGATTTATACAGGAAAATAATGACTATTAACAAGGTTGCCCAAACTTTTTCATCCCACTGTACGTCCATAGCTTGCAGCTTGGTCACCGTGTGAGGCGGCGTTGGGTCCCCCATCCCAACGCCTCCCATGTTGTTGGCTGTCTGCCTATATAAGGCCGTCGCTCCAGTCTCTACATTCCCTTCCTTGCTTCGCCACAGGATTCACGTCTCCTTGCTGATAACTACAGTCTTTTTATTTAATCCATGGCTTCTCCGCTGTTTTATCGTTCATTTATTACGATTATAGTTATTGTTTAGGTATTTTAGGTTTACTTTACATTGTTCAGGTACCCATTTCCTTTATCATTCCAACCGTACCCCCATTAAAATGTCTATCGAGGTGATCACAATCAATCAAAGAACTGTCACTTACCGAGTGGTTTCCATGCCCAGAGATGGCACCTGCCTTTTCCATTCTCTTTGTTACATATTGCAAGGCCATATTAGGCTCACTCTTGATATCTGGAGGAACATTGAGTCTTATGTATTGAATGACTGGGACAGGTTCAAGGTGTGGACTGATGACGGTACAGGAGATAATTATACTACACAGGAGCACTAGAAGAGTGAAATGCTTAAGCTCCTTCACCTACACCTGCATCTGCATGTGAGTTGAAGGCTGCCGCTGAATTGTTAGGTTGTCGCTTTCAAGTGTACGAAATGGCCAAATATTTTACACCTTTCGACAACCGCCAATGCCTCTTAAACATCTTAGATTGACAGGTGACAATTTCAGTAGTGGACACTTTGATGTTTATGAATATTTAAACTCTCAAAAGCTGGATGTGAAGTTATCGATGAAACCGGTTGTATACTTACAGCGCTGACAGATGCCGAATGTCTCTTCAACACAAGTCCTACAAATACTGTCAGAATTGAAACAAACCATGAAACTCAAACCGATTATGACAGCAGCAATCCAAGCTGTGAGATTTGAAACAAGATTACTGTTCACATGGCCAACTGTAAGTTGCATGCTCAAGAGTAAGCTCAGTGCACAGTTTGGTCATATTACAACCGGAGGGCCGAACTCACAATGTGGTATACAAAGAGATCCTTAACAAATAATTATTGTTATATCTTCTCTCAGTTTAAAAAGGTTTAATTTTCTCCTTAATAAAAATTTTAAGGCAGTACTTTTGCCGCTGCGAAACGCAGGTATTTTGCTAGTATATATAAATATATATATATATATTTTTTTTACACTATCCGTATTATGGTGTTTGCGTCAATACGTCGACTCAATACAAGTTAGAACCATGCAATGGGACTCTGCCTCTGTAGTTAGAACATCACGTGGCAAACGCGGATGCAGTATTGCATGATTGGCTAAGAATGCTTGAATGCTACAGTGACAACGCTGGATGGCCGAGTATAGTAAGTCGGTGTTGGTTTGAGCAGATAACAGTAAGTTCGGTTGGTTTTTGGAACGTTGGTTTGGTGGGGTGTACTTTCCAGGACTGACATCATCGACTGACTTAAACCCTTCGACTGCTCCGTAAGTAATTTATTACGTATTGCCATTTGCTTGGTATGTCGAAATCTATCTTTGGGCATTTCGGTTTTGGCATCTATCTTTTGACAGCTATTGGCAAACTGATTAATGACGGCTGGGTATTAACAACGGTCATTGTTTGAATTTTAGCTGATCTCAGATTTAAAATGAGTGACGATTGCAATGCAGCCATAAGAGCAGCGGCCACGAAAAGGATGCTTAGCAAACGAAGTCACATGACTGACGAGGACACCAAATTTTTGATAATCCGATGTATATGGATTGGGATTCTATAGAAACGGTTGTTGAACCAAATGTCAACATTGTGGTTGACGTTAATCAACCATGCACCAGTCGGGGACTGGAAGGACATGATCCGCCACGGCAACATAATTATTACTCTGATTCTGATTAGAGTCTTAAAATACGGTTTGTTGTTGAAAATTTGGTGGAAAAAATCAAATGAGGTGCGCCGAAGAGCTGAGTTCACGTCTCGAAGCCCAGTTTAAACAGGAAGCTCTTCATTACATCCGGCGAAAAGGTCTATTTTAAGCACAAATCAGTGCCATGATAACAAAAATCATTTCAAAGACTTAAAAAAAACAAATAATTCTTTGCAGAAAAGTATGGATTTCACAAACGTTGAATTTGTAGCCTGATTTGATCAGGCTCCCAGTTGCTAGTATATATATATATATATTGAACCTTCAATTGTGTTGGGTATTGTTGTGTTTATGGTTTTGGGCTCAGTGGTACCCCCTAGTGGTTACATGTGTTTAAAAGTACAAAGCTTTCTGTGAGAAATCTTATTTATCACAGAGTCTTATGCCTTTCCACAAAACAGTCTAAGCCTTATTTTGTTAGTCACTTATTAAAATGGATTTGCATTACCTATATTTAAGGATTTTTCACAGTGCTTTTGTTTTATCATTTTAATAACAAATCAAGAATCCGTTACATTTTTAAACTTTTTTTTACTGTTAACTTTTGAAATTTCATTTTTCATTTTACCTTATTTTCCACACATTAATTTTCAGAATCTTCTAATTAGGGTCAGAGATCACACCTTTACAATGAGTCACAGTTGCAGATGAACTTAAAACATCTGAGTTTCCCACACTGTTCTCTGCAGCCTATAACTCTAGACAAAGAGGTGTAGCTATTTTAATACACAAAAATACAAATTTCAAAGTATTGGACACAGTCTCAGATCCAGATGGTAGATTTATAATACTAAAACTATCTATACAAAATCAAAGCTTATGTATTGTTAGCATATACTGTCCAAACATAGATGACCCGCATTCTTTCATAATTTTTCTCTGTACTCTCCGAACACTTGGACTGTCCACTTATACTTGCGGGAGATTTTAATTTTTGGATGGATCATTCTTCAGACAGGCTCAGTACAGCTGGGACTCAGCAGTTGGCATTCCACTAATATAGTCAAACAGTATATGAGTGATTATGGGCTTTGTGATGCATGGCGATCTTTTATCCCAGCCGTAGAGAGTATACTTTTTTCTCACATGTTCATCACTCTCACTCACGTTTGGACTATTTTCTAGTCAGCAGCTCATTATTGGCTGACATTTCAGACACTGAGATACACCCTATAGTTGTCAGCGATCATGCTCCAGTTTCTTTAACTCTGTTAAATAAGAAAACAATCCCATCAGGTAAAAACTGGAGGTTTAATACGTCACTGCTTAAAGATGAAGGTTTTGTGGAATATTATAAAAAAGAGTGGGCTTTATATTTAGAACACAATGACATTCCTGGAACATCAGCATCTGTTCTCTGGGAGGCAGGGAAAGCAGTGATGAGAGGTAAAATAATTTCCTTCTCATCACATAAGAAAAAATAGAAAACAAACGTATTCAGGAATTAGAAGAAATCATTAAGTCTCTAGAGGCATCCCCAGAAGAAGAATTACAAAACAAATTGCGTAAAAGTAAACTAGAACTTAAAGGAATTATTGACAAAAACACAATTTTAGCACAAAGACTACGAATAGAAAACTTTGAACACGGTAATAAATCAGGCAAGTTTTTAGCCAACCAGTTAAAAATAAACAAAGAGAAAACTGCCATATCTGCTGTTAAAGACTCAACTGGGAATATAGTATATGACCCTGAAAGAATAAACAACACTTTCAGAGATTTTTACAAAACCTTGTACTCACCACAGATTAACCCATCAGATAATGAGATCAATGAGTTTCTAGACAGGATAATACTTCCTAAATTATCAGATAGCCAAGCTACAGTCCTGGACTCATTAACATCAGATGAGCTTCAGGAAGCTCTTAACTCCATGCCTAATAGGAAGGCTCCAGGTCCAGATGGGTTTCCAGCAGAGTTCTACAAAGAATTCTGGATCATTCTGGCGCCAACATTCTTCAGAATGATGTGTGAAATACAAGAAAATGGTAGACTACAGCCAAACATGAATTCAGCCAACATTAGTCTCCTGTTAAAACCAGGCAAAGATCCTATATTTCCTACCAGCTATCGCCCAATTTCTCTTATTAATGTTGACCTGAAAATAATTTGTAAAGCCCTTGCAAAAAGATTAGAGAAGGTAACCCCTTTCATAATACATCCAGACCAAACTGGTTTCATTAAGGGGAGACATTCATCCACAAATTCACGTAGATTACTCAACTTAATAGACTTTTCTTATAGCAGAAACATGGAAACCAGTATATTATCTCTCGATGCAGAAAAGGCTTTTGATAGAGTTAACTGGAAGTTCTTATTTGCAACTTTACATAAATTTGGTTTTGGAAACTTCTTCATAAACTGGTTAAAAATTTTATACAGTTCACCAACAGCATGCGTCAGGACAAATGACCAAACATCAGATAGCTTCTGTCTTCAGAGGGGGACCAGGCAGGGATGCCCTCTCTCCCTCGCTATTTGCTATCTTTATTGAACCACTAGCAGCAGCAATCAGGCAAACTACAGTTATTAAAGGCATAAAGTGTAAGAACATAGAACATAAAATCAGTCTTTATGCAGATGACGTGTTACTTTATCTTCAGAATTCTCAATCCTCTCTCTCCCAGGCAATTGAACTAATAAACTCCTTTTCAAGAGTTTCAGATTATTCAATAAACTGGTTAAAATCCACAGTTCTTCCAATTAATTTCTCTTTTGTCAATTCCCTTAATACACAATTGGAATCAGGGAATATTACATACCTGGGCATTCATGTGTCTCCCAGGCTGGCAGATCTAACTAAACTAAACTACATCCCACTATTAAAGAAAGTGGAAGATGATCTTGCTAGATGGAAATCCTTACCGATATCACTTATGGGGAGGGTTGCCACAATTAAAATGATGGTTTTACCAAGAATCAATTACTTATTTTCTATGATCCCAAACAAGCCATCATCTGATTGGTTTAGATCCCTGGACTCCTCCATCACTAAATTCCTTTGGAAGGATAAACCTCCACGAATTAGCTTAAAAACACTACAGAAGACCAAAGATAGAGGAGGGTTGGATCTACCCAACTTCTATCATTATTTCTTAACCAACAGGCTCCAATATATACCAAGATGGTTGCAACATAACCCGCTGGATGAGTCCTGGTTAGATGTAGAACAGACACTTTGCAATACTATAGAGCTTTTGGACCTACCGTTTATTAGCTCAAAAATAAGAAAGCATGAAAGCTTTAAAAGTATTAATATCAGTACCTCACTGACAGCATGGTGGGAATATCTAAAAATGACGGAGTCTTCACTAATTCCATGCAGACACACCCATCTGGAATAATCCTGACATATTGCAAAACAATAAAATGATGAACCTCCCATACTGGAAAAGTAAAGGAATTCTATACATGGAACACATAGTTGAAGGATTGGATTTCATTCCATTTAACAGAATAGTCTCCCAATTTGGGATAGACAAGAATAGATTTTAGAATATCTCCAAATTAAATCAGTAGTTAAAGAAAAATTTAAGCTTAAAGTAGAATTACAAACACCATCAAGGGTATTAGACTTCTGTAATCTCAAACACCCCAAATTACTGTCTAAAGTATATAAAACATTGACCAAAATAGATGATACAATAGCAATTCCTATAGGCAAATGGGAGGAGGATCTATTAGTTAGCTTTGATCAGACTTTCTGGTCCCAAACCTGTTTAAAACTTTTAAAACGATCAGAAACCCCAATTTACAACTAATTCAATACAAAATTCTACACAGAGTACACTATACAGGTCATCGGATGTTCAGGATGGGATTTGTGCCATCTGACACCTGCACACACTGCACAGACAACATTCCTGACAGTTATATCCACGCACTGTGGTCATGTCCACCTGTTCAGGATTCTGGTATAGAGTATGTGAAGACCTGTCAAAGTGTCTGAAATGTGATATCCCAACTTCCCCCTCATTTTGCTTGCTGGGGAACCTAGAGGATGTCCCGATTGAAACAAATTTGGTTCACGTGGTTCTCACTGCCATATGCATCGCTAAGAAAACTATCCTCATAAACTGGAAAAACAAAGATAATCTTTGCATTAACCAGTATAGAAATCTTTTATTGGATCATATTACACTTGAGACAGCCTCTGCCTCCACTTCAAATCAATCTCTCTGGGCTCCTTTGATCGGTTCCATCACATAGCGATGATGGAGGGTCATTGATATGGTCCTGCGGGATGCTGTGGTTGATGTGGTGGAGAGTCTGAGCTTGGAGTATCTGGAGGATCCCTGGGGTGGGTTCACTAGGGGGGTCTTGGGCTGGGGGCTGCTGCCCGACTCTGGTGGTGCTTGGGTTACCTCGGGGTGGGCTTCTGGTGGTTGTGTGTAGGGCCTTAGGGGGTCTTGGCGGTGGCTGCGGGTCGCTGCCTAGTGGCCAATGCCCCTGGGTTGGTCTGGGTGTGGGCCTGGTGGCTTAGGGTTTGGGGCGGCCGTCCCGGATGGGGATATGGGTGGGGCCTTGGGGATTGGGTCCTGGCATGTGCGCTGCCGGGAAGAGGGCGGAGCGTGCGGCAGTTCCACCATGGGGAGGGGATGTCCGGGAGGGAGGATCCAGCTTTATCCTGGGTGTCTTATGTCTTACTTAATCTGAATGTTGAGTAAATGTGGGGATGGGAGTAAATATTCTGCTGGGGTGGTGTGGGTTGGTGGCCTCAGACTCCGTGGGGCTCTGTGATGCTGCTGCTTCGGGCCATGGCTAGATAGGCTGGGGCCTCCGTGCCCGGGTGGATTTTGGGAACGGAGGTGCCTATTGGGGCCAGTAGGGGAGCTGGCTCCCTGGAGGCTCAGGCCCCTCAGCCGTTCCTCCCCATCCTCAGACATTTCCCTCCTCCTGCTCCTTCACATCATCACACAAACATGCACATAGGGCCTTGGGGTGTGGGTAAGTCAGGGGGTGCGGGTATGGATCCCGTTTCCGCAGTCCTGTGGCAGCCTACACCCCAATTTTATTTGCACATTAAACACTTCCACAAAAACATTCCACACAAATGCACACTTAGGGCCTTGGGAGTGGGCACACTCAACGGCATCCGGTGGGGAAATTTCAGCCTCACTCCAGTGCGGTGTCCACTTCCAATTTTAAACTGCACCTAGTCACGGAGAGTTTTGGGGGAGGTGGGGCTGTGTGTTGGCATCAGCTGGTGTAGGCCACATGGTGCCGGCACTGCCGCCCCCAACCACAAAATGCACCTTATCAGCACACACCAACACTACATTAGAGCAGGCGGAGGGAGACTAGAGGTCTTATCACACTCTGTTCTCAGTTAGCTGCCGGGGCTGGAGGCTAGGAGTGGGAGCTGGCCGTCTGCCTGTGGTCTGGAGTGGTGGGTTGCTTTGCTCTACGTTGGATGGGGGTGCCTGCTCACTATTACCCCTGCGGAACGGGGCTAACTCTGGCGTCCAGGAATGGCTGTACCTCAGGTACGGCAGCACCGGGACCAGAGTTAGGTAGGGTGTGTGTGGGGAGTGTGAATGGGTGTCTGGCGTACATCCTTGTAAGTCTTGGGTTGTATGTGTATGTGAGAGCATGAGGGAGGGAGTGTATGACTGTGTTTGTGTGTGACTGTATATGTCAGGTGGGGTTTTGGACTCCTCCCCTCTCCTGGGACATCTGGCAATACTACAACATCTTTGCCTACCCTCCCCCTGCCTTAAGCATCTGTCTGGTCGCTCCCGGTGGCTGCCTGGTGGGATCTGGTTCCCTGGGCTCTGTTGGATCCTCGGCGGGGTGGGTGCGCCTCGGGGCCCGGGCTGCTGGGTTCCGGGCCCGGCCGACTCGGGGAGAGCGGCTGGCGGGCCTGAGGGCTTGCCGTTGATATCTCCCGGGACTCTGCCGGCTGCTGGTTGTGACCCCGGGTGATCCTCTGCCTCGGGTGGGGGTTGGGGCTTCTCTGGTGACGGCCTCCCTGGGGTCTCCAGCGCTCTGGGGTGACCTCTGGATCTCTGGGCTTGGAACTCCCTCCATCTTCCGCCGCTTTTGGGGGCAGGTCTGTGGCCCTTCACACTCACTATTGGATGCTCCTATAGAGAAACCTTACACATACAAGCGTCGCGTACACACACAGGTGCTCACATGGTGATTTCATAAGTATGACTTGGACATCTTCAGCACATGATCTAAGGTTGTGGTGGCCTTAAATGCCTCAGTAATAATTACTGTATGATTGTCAGCAAACATTTTTACTTTTATATATCTTCATGTAGCTGATGCAGCAATGTTTTTGTCTTGTGGTTTTTTGTTTCCCCTCTTTCTGCAGGTCTAGAAGCGGATTCTGGTTCATTTATTGTTTATTCTATCTGAAACCCCCTCCCCTTTACCTCCATCTCTTCCTTCTCTCTCTTCTTTTCTTTCACTTTTGTCTCCGTGTCCGGTTCGAATCTTAAAACATCTAAAAATATTTTTTAAAAAGTTTTGGTATCAGGCGTGACGTCAGCAGAAGCTGTAGCGCTCCACCTGAGAGAAAAACTGTAAGGCTAGTCGCCAGCATTCAGACATCAATTCTGATTGCTTCACAGCCAACAGGACACGGTAAAAAAAATACAATGAGTCACAAAGCAATAGCCTACATATGCACTCACACAGACACTCACAC